>NC_047132.1:12327373-12519873 GCF_009829125.3 Periophthalmus magnuspinnatus
TCGTGAGGAAGGTGGAGGGAGACATCTGGGCTCTGGAGAAGGACGTGAAGGCTTTTCTGAAGGACGTCACTGGGAAAGATCTGCCCACACAAGTCAATGAGGTTACCATGACGCTAAAGGTCAAAGGGCATTTTGACCGCGAGCTAAAGGAGTGGCTGCTCAACAAGGGATTCTAGGCATTTGGATCAAGTGGCTGTTAAGGACTCCTAACGGGTGTTTTCTCATTGTATACTGCAAAAAACAATTCTGCATAAATTAAAGTGACTTGAATTCACAATACTTTTTTGTTTTGCCTTCAGTAGCGTTGTGCCAGATTGGCTCTTTTGGTTGCTACATTACTTGCGGTTGGAATTCCTAAAATGCAGCTTGACTCCAGATTGGCCCCTATAACTGCTCTGGCCTCGATGAGCTTCATTTGACTGGAGCTGAACACTGTGGGTGACGTCACACTCACTTCGTCCACTTCATTATACAGTCTGTGTTTTAAACTAGAGCTGCTGGATGATATTCACCTTCTCCCATCAGTCAGCCTCTGTTTGGGTAATTCCATAACTGTTACCTAGCAACCAGTGCTGGAAGAAGTACTAAATTTTGTTACTTAAGTACAAGTACAGATAACAATAAAAGTATTAGTAAGTAAGTAAAACTGTACTCAAAAAGTAAAAGTATTTCTTGCAGGGGTCTTGTAAAGCTTCAAATGTATTGAGTTTGATAAAGATTTGTGCTGAATTTTGCTTGGTTTTATTTGTATATTTTTGTTTACTCAAACTATGAACATGTTAAAAATAAGCCCTTAGCCTTTTCAGCAGGTCTCAAACTATAATAAAAAATACTTTTCAGTCCAGTTCAAAAATGTAATGGAGTAGAAAGTTCAGATACCTGCTCTCAAATGTAGTAAAGTTAAATTTAAAAGTATTCACTATAAAACATACTCAAGTACAGATACCTAAAAATGCAACTCAAGTAGAATTCTTACTTAAAAATTCTACAGTACTGTAGTCGACTACTTTTACTTTTACTTTGATACATTCCACCACTGCTAGCAACCATTATGCAAACAAGGGCCAGAACCTGTCTAAATTACACAATAATTACAATTAAAAGAAAAGGCAACACCTTTATTTTGTTAAATCAATGTCTAAACAGTCAAAAAATAAATAATTAAAAAATATATATTATGTTTATATTGGCCACATAACGTTTAATATGGTTCACTTTGAAGGAGTTTACTGTAATTGTCCTGATTTGAGAGCAGGCATCTGTACATATTACAGTGGGTGCGTTTTACTTCTACTTGACTACATTTGAGAGCAGTATCTGCACTCTCTACTCCACTACATTTTTTAACTGGACTGAAAAGTAAAAAGTACTTCTCATATGATTTGAGGGGTTATTTTTGCCATGTTAGTGGTAACATGCTGAATAAAGTTTTTAAGTTCAAGCTTCGGCTTTCAGCAAACAAAAATAAATACACAAAATTCATAAGAAAAACTAAGAAATGAATTTGTATTGTTACTGTGACTAAAATATCTCTCTCTTTTGAATCTATATCAGTGCATTTAATACTTTAAAGAGCCCATATTACACTCTGTTATAATGTTGTTTCTTCATCACAAACAGACCTGGAGTTGTGTTTTGTTTCATTCACATGTTTAACACACAAACCCTGAATATTTAGGCTCAGTTCTTCTCTCAAACAGAAAACACTCTGTTCCACCTTGTGATGTCATCTGGTAATACAGGAAGTGCTCCACTGTGTTTTTAAACTCCATACACCTAGTTGTTAACTTGAAAACTACCACTACATGACATCACAAGGTGGAACAGAGCATTTTGAGCCGAGCTGTGAGTGCAACAAAATACAATCTAGGTATGTTTTTGAGTAGGTAACAACATTATAACGTGACTTAACAAGAGTCAATTTTGTGTAATGTATGACTTTTAACAAATTAACAACACTTCTGTGAAATACTTTTACTTTTTTAGTCTTTAAATACATTTTAAACACATACTTTAATATTTTTACTTAAATGTTTTCCAGGTGATACTTTTATATGAGTAAATTTTTATCACTGTATCTGTACTTGGGTGGGGGAAGTCTGCTATTCTCTACTTAGACTACTACCCCTGTAGAGTACTTCACCCACAATGCTAGAACTAGAACACAGTACTGTTTATATACTGTTGGCCCCATGTTTGTTATGTTTAATGATTCACTTGGTTATGCCTAGTTGACAAGTTTGAACAAATCTGAGCTATTTTGATGACCACAGTTTTAAAATTAAGTCCTTTTATTAGCTAATTTTGTTATTTCATATCCATCCACCCAGTGTTTAGATTTTTACATATAAAAGTTGTACAAATAAACATTTTTTTCTAAGTATGAAGCAGTGACAGGAACTCTCGATAGCGTCTAGTCAGCTCCTCCAACTGGTCGGCTGCAATGATCAAAACAAAAATAATAAAAAGATAAATTTCTCTCATATTTTAAATTTGTTTTGAATGTTTGTTTGGTTTTGACTTACGCAGCGTGTGCTTTTCCCCTCTGCTCCAGTACCGCGGCTGGGTCTGTAGTTGGTGCACTTCCTTTGTCATGGCCTCAGACGCCTCCGAAAGTTCATTTAATATTTCTAAATCCTGCAAAAGAAAAAAGCACGTTGGCTTGTTGACTTGTCATCATATAGACACCAGGGCCTTACGTTTAGCATGACATGTGTAATGTAATAACAGATGCTGGGAGTTTAATGGAGGCACAATCCAATAGCT
The DNA here is from genome assembly GCF_009829125.3 of Periophthalmus magnuspinnatus. Taxonomy (NCBI): domain Eukaryota; kingdom Metazoa; phylum Chordata; class Actinopteri; order Gobiiformes; family Gobiidae; genus Periophthalmus; species Periophthalmus magnuspinnatus. The sequence goes on from NC_047132.1 coordinate 12,330,140, forward strand.
AATCCACAAAATGACACAAGATTTGACCACTGACTGATTAAAGAAGTGGAGCATTCGGCTCCAGTCAAATGAAGCTCAGCGAGGCTAGAGCAGTTATAGGGGCCATTTTGGAGCTGAGTTCCATATTGGGAAAACCAACCACGAGTATCATAGCAACCAAAGAGCCAATCCAATGCAAGCATGCTAGCAGGAGCAACCTCTGGGAAAGAAGATGCCTGATTTCTCTCTTATTAAATGTTCATACCTTGATTTACAGACATAATAAAGAAAAAAAATCCCCAGGAAAAATGTAGACTGGGTTAATATGAACAGTTTAAATGACGAGTCTGACAGCAGCAGTTAAAGAGAGGGGCCACAGTTTTCTAATGTAAAGTGAATTGGAGCGAGCGTCGATGGAGCCAGAAGTGCGCCCATGAAAACTTCCTATTTGCAACGTGGCGGCTAGCGTTTTAGCTATGTCTATTTATATAAACACTCTATAGTTATGACAGACAAAAGCCCAGGCTAGCTTCCACCTCCGGAGAGCTCCCCCACTTGTCTCATTAAAAGAACTCAAGGGTTGTCCCCTCCTACCACCAGGTAATAATGGCAATAAATGTATTCATCGCCGTGGAGACGAGCAGGTTACATGTTACAGACATCTGTGTAATCCCTCAGTGGTCCAGGTAGGTTCCATAGTGTTCCATGGGTGTATACTAGTCTATGTGTCTTATACTTGTTCTGATACAGCTCAAGATCATTCTAAAGATATTCAGGAAAGGTTCATTTCTGTCCTGTCAATGGGACTTTTTTAGTATCAATACCTGCTCAAATGAGTATCTAGTTTTGATACTAGTTTAAGCATTGATTAGTATCTGATTTTCGATACTTATGACAACCCCAGTTTTGAGCAACATCTAGAACTGAATAAATACAAGATAGGCAAGTGTAATCCCTTACTGTGGAACATTCTAGGTAAAACAATAGCATCTCCATGGATACAAGCAGATGGTGTATCCTCCACCAGAAGTTACATAGTGGACCATTAAATAAACTTAATATTTCAGTATCTCAAATGTTAAATACCGTATTGCAGGCAGTCATCAGTTTGTACACCCTCTTGAAAATATTGGTCTCGGGGCTCAAACTAGGGGGCGCTCTGTTGCAGTAGGATTTCAAATCAGTTTCATAAATGTGTCTGAACGCTGCCATCATCTGGTGAAGGTCGCCCGCTGCGACTCTCAGCGCACTCAAAGAGAAGACACCAGAGCTCTGTGAATCTTTCAGAAAATCACACTGGGGAAAAAAAACAAGATAAAACTGTTGAGATTAATAACATTATAACTTAGGGGGGAATTTTTTTTTTATTACTGTATTGAATTTGCAGTAACGTTACGCTGGGGAGTGTAATGCATAAAAGTCTGTGGTGGAAAGGTCAGCAGTTGCCATGGTGACAGAATGCATACATTAGCAAAAACAGCCAAAAAAATTTAAAATAGTCTGAAAACTCCAGAAAAAATACAAAATGGGTTTAAATAGCCGATTTTCAGGAGCTGGTGATCAATCGGAGTGTTCATGGTCCTGTTTAGGAGTGATTTTCAACAAAAAGGTGAGAGTGACTAATGTTATTTTTAGTTTAACAGCACAAATCAGCTCACCTGTTGCAGTTCCAACTAAGTTGTGAGCAAAGCTCATATTAAAGTCTACCTTCAGCTTCAGACAAGACAGAGCCTCTAGTTAGCTTCCCCTCCCCAGAGGATGTTGATGACAAGTATCACTAGTTCCATCATTATCAAATATCAGCTGTTTTTCTCTACCTCGGTCTTTAGCTGCTCTAAGGCCGTTTGAGTTGAAAGCAAAAGAGCCGTGAGATCCAGAGTTTCTTCTTTGGACGGTTTCTGAGGTTTAGATCCTTTTTGTGAAACCCTGAAACAAGAACAAAAAAAAACATTAAGTTTGTTTATTCAAGTTGGGAGTAGGGCTGGGCCATATCTTATTGCTGGTGATGTGTCGTAATATATTTGGGTTTTATATGAAATGTGGAATATGGTGAAATTGTTGTATGTGCGCTGCAGACAGATCGTGGGTAATGCTAATGCTAAAGCCCAGAGTAACTTAAACACCGACTGTGAAGGCTCTGCAAAGGTTTGTATCAAAACTGTCTGTTTCCCCACCAGGGGTACAGGGACTACTTTGAAAGAACTGTGGAACTGATATAGCATTCATATATAAAATGTTCCTTGTAGTAGACTTGATAGTTTTTAATAATGTTTTTGTATGATAATTTTGGCATAAATATCATTAAAAGATGAAAGTATAATTGCCAATATTGTAGTAAATTATATGATATAACTACTAAATACACACAAGTACAACCGCATAGGGGGTACTCAGATGCTTAAGATAGTAAAGACTGGTCTAATAGAGTGAGATCCACGTGCATTCCGTATCTGATGTGCGCAGGCCACGGGTCCAGAGCTGGTCTGATCATGTGACGGAGCTGAGGCAGGTTCTCTGCAGAGTACAGCTCATTCAGGAGGAGCTCCGCCTCAACGTTTGGTTTGGGGTCGGAGTCTGGACTGGGGTCAGAGTTTGTGGAGACGGGTATTAGACTCAAGAGCTGCTTCAGGAAGACCAGCTGACGCACAGGACTCTGGGAACCCTATAGAAAGAGAATACCAACATATAAAAAAAAACAAAAACATTGACATATTACACTGCCTAAACCTTTATTCTAGGGATGTTACAATGGCATTGTCCTTTATTCGGTTGTCAGAAGTATCAAGTACATCAAGAAGAATATCTTTAGAAAGATCTTGAGCTGTATCAACACAAGTATAAGACACATGGATGAGTATACACCCATGGACCACTGCGGTATTACACAGATATAAGGCCACATGGGAATAGAAAACAAAGTACTACCATTTAATGTGGAAAATCACATATATTGTCTAAAGAGTGTTTTTATTATCACCGTGGTATCGGTATCAGTATCGAGTCTATTCCTTAGAATCAAAATAGAGTTTGAAATTTTTGTATCGTGACAACACTATTCTTTATCATTATTCTTTTATCATAACATTTTATTCTATTCTGAGATTGTTGAATGAACCACGGCTGAGGATGGTTCTTCTGAGGGTTTCAATTAAATAAGTTAAAGTATGCAAAAAATATGCGTAAAAATCAATTCTTCTTTACTTCATTGTTTAAGTGATTTGTTGAAGACTTACCCTGATCAGATCCAAGTCCTTAGCTTTACATAACATGAGCTCTTGTCCCAGCAAAGCCATTTCTGATAAAAATTAATAAATAAAATTAGTCATGAAACATTGAACACATGTTTTATATGACGCATCCCACAGTAATAGTGTGTTAGTGACCACAACGGAGCAATACCTTTAGTCATTATTTCAGGGTCTCTGGGTTTCGCTAACAAGGCTTTAGAATTCAGGAAGTTTGGGTTTATACTGTGTAAAGACAAGAAAAATATTAGAATCATATTAAGGTCAGACCATTGTACTGTCCCCAAAGGAAGCCAGGGACCTTCAGTTTGGCAGAAGGAGACCATGCAAACTCCACACGGCCTGGGAACCAAACCTGGGATCTTCTTGCTGTGAGGTCAGAGTCCACTCTACCACTAATTTTGAAAACGTGTGTAAGGCTGCTATTTTCTAACACTAGGGATGTGATGAGAACAACAGAGATAATTAAATATTATTATGATGAATAGATCTTTACACATTTTGCTTTGATTTAATAAATTGGTAAAAGCTGCACTAAGTTTAAGACAGGGGTTTACCTTATATCAATTGATCCCTTAATTACAATTTCATGAAACGCACGAGCCTAGTCTAACATAATGTAATCTGAGTGAAGTCTAGCTTTGGTGGCATTTTGAGACAGATCCTGTCCTCTCTGTACCTGCTGCAGATCCAGGTGAGTATGTCTGTACGATACTGAGAGGGAGAGCAGAGCAGTTGGAGTATACTGTCCTCCTCCTGCAGGAACAGACCTTCCATCAGGGGACAGGAAACAGCCTAAAAGCATACAAATACAAAAATATATTATTAATATGGGATGGTAAGACGCTTTCAACGCATTAGCCATTATGGCAAGTAAAAAAATAAAAAAAATAAAAATCTAAATCTCGACACTAATAACTGATACTGATACTGAAACTATTATGGAAACAGGATTTGGACAGGTATAAGGAAAGGAAAAAAGAATCACATAAATTGAGCTAAATTTGGTCTTTTCGAAACATTTTTAGAATGTTCTTGAGTCTAAAATTGCATTCAATTTCATAACATGACATTATAAGTCAATGAATTATACCAATCAATGTTTATTTCAATTGGACAATTTGGCAAAAATCTGTGAGTTTGTAGTTCACTTGAACTGTAGTTCAACTTTTATAATGCATTCACTATAGAATGCACTGAGGACACACATTTTTAGACCAAAAAACGACTTGTTCTATCGCCGCTTGTATGTAACATTTAGCAGAAGCACACGTGCATTGGTTATTTCTCTCGTTTTAATTAAATTACGTGTTTTACCTGCAATAAACTGTAAACTTGACGGGCGAGTTGTTTTTCTTTCGAAGCACCCGCCATTTCTAAACAGAACCACCGTCGCTCGCTTATGACGTATATAATTGTTTACATTTCTTATGAATGGAAAAATAAATGTAAAATTATATTGCAGTAAAAAAAAAATCCAGTTTTAAATCAATGGAATAATGTTATAATGACAATGAAAGAGAAAATAGGAAAAAAAAAAAAGTCGCTTAATGTTTACGTCATATCCGGGTATCCATGGTAAGCGCTAACTAGAACAAAATGTGAAACGTTTCTTCTAAAATTTGCGTTTTGACTGGACTGTTGTTGTCAAGAGCTGTAGATTCTGAAGCATTTTGTCTTAAGCCAACGAGATTTATCCCGTAGTCTGCCTTAAGTGTTGCTTGTGGTCGTAAAAATGAAGAAAAAGGGCACCACGGGGAAGAAGCGGCATGTGGTGGCGTGGATCAACAAAACGGAGTGGGACCAAGTGCTGGAATATCTGTACTCCAACGACACGAGCCTGCAAAAACACGCTCTGCACAGGTAAATATCAAAAAGAGAGAGGTACAGATTATTATAATATCACTCATAGTATCTGTACTCACTCTGCACAGGTACCAGGCATTATAAGGAGGTACATTATAATATCACAGGATTATATTGCTGTTTTCATGCATCACAGGTTTCACGTTTCATCAATTATTTCCTCCTTACTTAGAGTCTGTCTCCAGTCTTGAAGACACAACGTCAAAAACTGATAATGGAGGGATTTTAAGTGCCAACCCCTTGCATTCAAATTTGTTCCTGTGAAATATATATTTGCAATAAGCAATCCTCACTCAAAGTCACGTCTTGCCGCTATTTGAAAAATGCATGCCCGATTAAGCCGCTGTCAATACAACACAAATCAAGCACTTAGAAAGACTTCAGTGACAAGTCATTTGTGTGATTCCCCAATATCCATATGCACAACCACTCAATGATAATGACTATTTAATGCTGACCCCACTGAAGCACCGGAGGAATTTGGCTTTAATGTGCTAAACTGTTATAAAGCGCTACCCTAAACCCTCTGGCCAATGTGTCCAACTGTCAAACCTACCAATCCCAACACGAAATAAAACTCTCATCCAGCTCACTTTACAGCATCCCGCCAGTCGAGCTTTGGATTGTCACCTTTTATATTTTTATTTTTCTAAACTTTTAAATCCTGTTCTGGAGCTTTGGGATTGTCCTTCACTAAAATGTCTGTGGAGAACTGACAAAAAGAATATTTTTGACCTAATATTCTAAGAGTTAACTTTTTTTTACAAAGATTCTAAGGCCAATGTGTTTGGGCACAATGATTCTTCACCAAGATGGAAAAAATCAGTAATTATGATGTGATGGGCAATGGGTAGAAGAGGATCAGAATTATCATTTTGTAGATATGCTAAATTTGAGGAACTTAAGGTCAAGGTTATTTATTTAAAATTAAAATAACTTCCTTCAGTAAATATAGGAGGTGTAAAAGAAAACTTTTTAAGGTCAAACTAACAAGAAGACTAACATTAAAAAACTTATATGTGTAGTATTTATAGAACAGAGTAAGATTTTTTTGCTTTTGTGGTTAATTTTTACAGCGTATAGCATGTTTTCAAACATTTCTGTAGGATTCTTCAACCCTTTCCATTATCCATGTAAATATTTGGATATTTGTTTTTTCCATACCTAAAAGCTGCAAAAACATTACAATATTAAAATAAGAAGGTCAGAAGCCATTGAGTTTTTGTGCAATACTTGAACCTCCAGAAACCAAAACATTTACAAGCACATTTTTACACTTCAACCAGTATCACCCCTCACCCTCCCCTTTACTCTCTCCTTAGGATCTCAGCGTGGAAGTCCCGTTATGCCGACAACACCCCGGTGGCCGTAGAGTGTACTGCAGATCTGGTGAGGTGTCAGGTGCTGGACAGGTGTGGGCATCTGAAGGGCCATGAGCTGGCTCTGCTCTATGGCACCGCGATGATCCGATTCATCAACCTCATCACAGAGAAACAGCAGGGACGAGTGGCACGGCCGCTCCGGAGACTCGCTGGTGAGTTTGGAGAGAGGGAATGATTGTGTACAATTCAATACAATTCTGCTCAGAAGGTTGGAATGTTGTACAGAGGCACTAGGACAGGTCAGCATTTTATGGCAGTATTTATCTTTTAACTGTCAAAACTGCAGATGATTGACTTGGTTTATGGTTAATATCTCTGTAATTACTGGGCCTATCTACATGAAACAAAAACTGGCACAAAGTTCAACAGCTTCTCTGTCAGTGTAAATGAACAAAGATGATTATTTATTTATTTCTTTAACTAAAGGAGCAGGGTAAATGATCTGTCATCTGCTTTGTGACACTAAATTTGGTCATATCACCTTGAGTATTGTTTTGTTTATTTTACAAAATTATTTTGTGACAACACCACAATTTTGTCTGTTTAGAGAATGGAAACATATTTATGGAATGCATTGGGTAATTCACTGCTTTGATGATGAAATTGGGTGTATTTCATATTATGTTTGTACTGGTTGTGGTTTAACAAAGAAATTCTATTGTTGAAATGTATTTTATTCTTTAAAAAATAGTGATTTATCGTCAGTTTTAATATTCATATATCAAATCATGAGGATCCCTGTAATTTGCAGCCTTAATATTGTTTAAAAAAAAAAAAAAAAAAGAAAAGAAAAGCTCTCAGTGAGTTGTTCAAACCTTGTATCTATCTGTTTGATATATTAAAGTTTTTTCTCTTTCCCTTTTAGGTAAACTCAACATCCCTGAGTGGATTGTGGATCTGCGACACAGCTTCACCCACAGAAAAATGCCAAGTATAAAGTGGTGTCGGAAAGGCTGTAAAACAGTTTTGGATTGGCTTCAGCAGGAATACTGGTCCAGACAACTCAGCGACGGTGACTGGGATTCTCCATCGGATGCAGAGGATGACGACACGTTTAAGGATGAAATCACGAGACAAAAAGAAATGGAAAACTACAAGAAGGTTCGTGAGATCCTGATATCCTATGAAAAGGAACAGTACCAGGTTTTGGAAATTGGTGGTGAGAATATGGAGAAATGGCCGGCCCCTTTTGAAGACATGGCCTGGATCTTAGCAGAGATTAAACAGTCTGCGTTGGAGTCTTCCGATTTGCTAGTCGATGTTTTGCTGGAAGATGGATTTCTGGTGCCAACATTGGAGCAGCTTGAGACTTTAAACTGTGATACGTTCAACAATGCAAGTCCGCAAATTCCACAGTCGTTCCTACGGTTTTGGCTGCCTCTCCTCAAGATGCTAAACTCTCCCATGTTTATACATTTATTTCTCGAAAAGCTTTTTGCAGAGTTGAAACTACTCGGCAACGAACCGAACGACAACAGGGCGTACTTCATCTCCGCCTGGATCACCGAAGTTATTTTGTGCAACAGCAAGAAATCCGACTTCCATTTTGAGACGAAGGGCCAACGAAAAGCACGTTTGAAAGACAGAATTTTTGTCAGTAGAATTCAGCTGAGATGGCAACAGCTTCTCACTGCGTGCATGGAGGCTCCTTCTGCTAGCACCCCACACTTGCTAAAGCTAATCCTAAGTGATATGGAGCACCCTCTGCCCCTGGAAACCCAAGAAAATTTGCTAACGCTTTGCTCGATCTATACTCAGCAATCAGAACCAGCATCGCCAAGAAAAGACCAGCCAATTTACACTCTAGAAAGCCTGCATGACAAGCTGCAAAAATCCAAACAACGGCAAAAGAATATGGAACGGAGCAGTACCAATCGGGAAAACAAGATGTCTGAAAGCGACGCGGAAAAGGTTAGGTTGCTAAGAGGGTCGCCATGGCAACTGTGTACCGAAAATGTGATTTGGAAAAACTATCCTCTCGGCAAAGTTCCTGGACAGTCTGATGATCCTTCCTGTCTCATGTTGGAAAATTATTCCTTAATGGCAGTGTCGGATCAGCCCATGGAGCTGGAGTTACTGAATCACAACATCACAAAAATGCCGCCTGCTTTGAAATCTGAAGGACTGGTTTGGACAGCAACGGATGTCGAAAAACTTAAGTCCGGAATAAAGCTTTTCTGAAATGTCACGGTGGAATGCTGTGTTTCAGATGCCCTCCCTTCCTCCTGAATCCCTGTGTGTCAGATGCCCTCCTTTCTTTTTGTATCCCTGTGTGTCAGATGCCCTCCCATCTTCCTGCGTATCTGTGTGTCAGTGCTTGTCAGCTTGATATAAATAAGTATGTTACACATATGTGGATTTTTCTGGCTCCAGCTGCATCTCCATCTTGAGAGATTTATTCTTGTAAACTGTTCTGTTATTAACTTCATAAAAAATATTCTGTGTTACAAGTGGGATTAAGGCACACACACAAAGCTTGTTTTTTGTCCATTAAAAAGTACTTAAAAATTAACATGAACATGACGGTCAAAAATCTGTCTGCAAACTTGTCAATAATGAATGAAAAGAGCTTTACAGGAGTGGGTCAATGTGGGTAATGGGTAAATGTTTTTTTTTTTTTTTTCCTTGAGTCGTTAATAGAATATCTGCATTTATTACACTATTACACTATTACATTCTTCTGTTTCCATTTAATTTCGTGGCACAGTAACTTTATGCTGGACACTCTCCCACGTTTATATTTTTGGACATGAACAAAAACTAACTAAATAAGAAAGAAACCAAATCTTCAGCTATATTTAAAAATAGAATTATATGCTTTATTTATGTATTTATTTTTAATTGAATCAATCTAACCATACAAGCCTATAAATCATTCATAAAGTCACAATTGAGCAGTTAACAACATTAAAACAATAACAAAGGCAATATAAATAGGCAAGTTTATTTGTATAGCAAAATTGGTACACAAAAGTAATTCAAAGTGCTTTACAGAAAAGAAAGACATTTAAATTGTAATACAATAAATCAAAACATAAATAATCACAAATAATCATTATAAAATGAACATTAAAAGAGAATAGGCAGAATAAAACCCTTTCAGTCCTATGCACAGTTAAACAACCATTTGAGCCTGTATTTAAACATTGTCAAAGTAGAGGCCTGTCTCACATCTTCAGGAAGAGTGTTCCAAGTTTTAGCTGCAAAAAGCTCAAACGCTGATTCCCCATGTTTAGTCCTGGTTTAGTCCTGCTTTAGCCTTGGTTTAGTCCTGTTTGAGTCCTGCTTTAGTCTTGGTTTCAGTCTTGGTTGAGTCCTGGTTTAATCTCGGTTTAGTCCTGGTTGAGTCCCGATTTAGTCTTGGTTTCAGTCTTGGTTGAATCCTGGTTGAGTCCTGGTTTAGTCCTGACTCAGGAGGTGGTAATTATTATAAAGCCTAACTGCCTTCTTGGATTTGCATAGTTTCAAAACAGAATTGTGCACTATATTTGTCCCTGTGCACATTCCGGTACAGTAGGGGGCAGCACGGCTCGGTTTGTAGACCTCCAGAAGCGCACCTGAATGGAGCGGTCATTCATTCGCCTCTAGAGTGCACTGTCCCGGTCAGACTCGTCTCATTCGCCCCGTAGTAGAGCGCACAGTCCCGGCCTGTCCTGCAGAGTGCCTCGGTCTGGAGCTCCGTGCTTTGGCTCACACATGTCCGACCCAACCTCTCCGCCCGCCCCGGGAGATGTGCCCGGTGCAGAGGCCTTGTTCCGCGGGTACAAGCCGTTCAAGCCCGAGGAGCACGGCCTGGACCGCGGCTTTCGGCTCACCGCCTTCTCGGAGCTGAAGGGATGAGGCTGCAAAGTCCCCCAGGAGGCTCTGCTCAAGCTCCTGGCGGGACTGGAGCCTCCTTCGGCCGGGGAGGGAGCGGGGAAGACCGGGGAGCAGGAGTTTGACGTGTCCGGGCCCAGACTGGGTAAGAAACACTTTAATGTGACGTGAAAATGAAAATAAACACGGCGCATGTGGCGGTTAGCCTGCGAGGTGTTAGCAAATTAAGCTAGTGTGGCTCTTTTTGGTGAGTTTATGGAGTCCGTGTTATTAAAGGTCCTGTATTACACAATATGGACTCTTTTGAGATTTAAGTTATGTTCTAATGCGGTTACCACCGCAAAAACACACTGGAGTTGTTTTTTGTTTCATTCACACATGTCTAAGTAATCCTTTAATATTAATCTGTCTATATTTCCAAAGATCAAATTGCTCTGTTCCACCTTGTGATGTCATGAAGTGGTAGTTTTCAAGTTATCAGCTCCTTTTACCTTTAGTTAAGTAGTGATTGACAATTCCAGGGCTCAAGTAAAACAAATGATTTTAGTGAAGGTGTGTGGAGTTTGTTCCACCTTGTGATGTCATCACGTGTTTTAGAGTGTTGTCAGTTTGAGAGAAGAACTCTGCCTAAATATGCAGGGTTTGTGTGTTAAACATGTGTGAATGAAACAAAACGCAACTCCAGGTCTGTTTTTTGATGAGGAAACAACATTAGAACAGTAGTCAGGAAATTGTATAATATGAGCTGTAACTGGTTTCTTCTTTACATAATTTTCTTGTTTTAAATGTCAGGTACAAACTAAATAGTTGAGTTTTGAGCTTTTACAGAAGGAAATGTTATGTTTCACTTTTCAATTAAACTTGATTACCTTGGTTATTTTTTTGAAATTTTACCAATAATTTTTTTTTTCAACAATTTTGGTGAAGTCTATTGTTTTGCCCGAGGCAAACCAGGAAGTAAAAGAAATTATATGCGTAGAGGTAATTCCATAACTGTTACCATACCATAATGCTAACAAGGCCAAAACTGATCTAATTTACACAATAGTTATGACTAACATAATAAAAATAGATGGCAACACCTTTTTTTTGTTAAATGACGGTTTAGACTGTCAGAACAAAGCTTTCCTTGTGCGTAATCCACAGACGTTCCAAATAGGAAGTGATCATGGGCGTGCTTCCATTAACTCAGGCTCCAATTGACTTTACGTCGAAAACTGTCACTCCTCTCTCTGTAACTGCTGCTGTCAGACTCGTCATTTTGGTCTTAATTGTTCGTATTAACCCGCTCTACATGATCCTGGGGTTTTTATTTCACTATTGTGTCTACAAATTAAGATATGAACATTAATAACAAACAAATCAAGTGCCTTCCCTGAGGTCGCCCCTGTTAGCGGCAGAAACAGGTTTTATTGACAGTGTTGCTAAGTGCCACCTCCCTACTAAACCAGCAGTGCGGGCGGGAAGGGGCGTTACCTTCAACAGCCTCGCTCCTGATTGGCTTTTTGGTTGCTATGATACTCGTGGTCGAAATTACAAATATGTAACTCTGCTCCATATTGGCCCTTATAACTGCTAGCCTTGATGAGCTTCACACTCACAGTCCATTTCAACAATACAATCTATGGTGTAAACCATCGCCACATTTTGGATTGACGTTTCCATGGTGATGACATAAATATAGGGATTCTGTTTTTGAACTCAGCTTTACTTCCTGTAGTTTTTTACTTCTCAACTTTTTTCACCACAAACTGACAATTAACTGGTGTAAAACTATGATAAAATATTTAGCACTTAGGTACTATCCACCAAACCAGGTCAGAATTAGAAAAACATGAAAACCTGCCAGCTTTAACAGTGTAGACGTGAAGGTGCTCGACACTAGCTTTGTCCTCCATCTTAGCCTTGCTGCCTTAGTTATAGTTAATCCTTGTTTATTCCCATTTATCAACAAAGATGAGACCAAAGTGTGCCTCTCAAAAATGTGAACCATGTGACCAAGATAAAAGTCATAATTCATTCATACATTTTTGGCTAAACTACACACAGAATATGTTTTTAAAACGTTTGCAGAATATGACTCGTATATGAACCCCAATGGTGAGTTGAGTTTCTTGTTGAGAGAGCATGACTTTGCGTTTTTGTGTCCTGAATGAAAGGCGTGATTAGTCTGAGGTGGACTTGAGTATCTCTTTGCCAAATAACCTTTGACCTCTGCTACGGTAAAATCATTTACTCATTTAGCTAGACAAAAATACTCCTCTTAAATATGGCCGCGTTACAAAGGCACAAGAGTTCAGCTAAACCAATACCTCATGCATTTCAGAACATGTTTGATCTTAAAGGGCCCATATTACACTATGTTCTGTACACTATTTTCAGAACATACAACAAACTTTAGTTTTTCTCTCAAACAGAAAACACTCTGTTCTACCTTGTGATGTCATGTGGTAATACAGGAAATGCTCCACTGTGTTTTTAAACTCCATACACTGTCACTAAACTCATTTGGATTATTCCTGCCCTGGAATGCCAATCCCTACTGAACTAAAGGTAAAAGGAGCTGTTAACTTGAAAACTACCACTACATGACATCACAAAGTGTGACAGAGCATTTTGAGCTTTGGAGATGTAGACAGACTAATAATAAAGTGTTACTCAAACATGTGTGAATGAAACAAAACACAACTAAAGGCATGTTTTTGAGGAAGTAACAACATAACATAGCTGTGTATGCCCTACCTGTGTCTACATGGGGTAGTTTACATCTCTAATATGTTCTGAATGTGATTCTTGTGTTAGTTTGTCAGTTGAGATTTCAGTCTTTTTGTCAATTCTTCTTTAAAATGTAAACGAACAGAATCTTATTATTTATCTTATTATTTATTTAGATCTAATCCCTCATGTTATGTTTCTGTTTGATTGTGATGAACTGTGCAGCTCTATTGTGAGAGAAGAATAGATAGAAGTGTCTGCATAATTAAACTCGTCTACTCTGTTCCTCCTGTTTTGGTTCAGGCGTTGGGATGGACTGCTGTGTGATCCCTCTTAGACATGGAGGACTGTCTCTGGTCCAAACCACAGACTTCTTCTACCCCCTGGTGGAGGATCCATACATGATGGTGAGTAACATGCAGAGACTGTATATGTATATGTATATGTATATATATATATATATATGTATATATATAATCTGCTAGTCCCTACGTTCCAAATGAGAAGTGATCATGAGCACGCATACGGCTCCATCGACTCCAATCCACTTTAAATTAGAAAATGTGTCTGCTATCTCTGTAACTGCTGCTGTCTGACTCGTCATTTTGGTCTTAAAATGTTCATATTAACCCACTCTACATGACCCTTGTGTTTTTATTTCACTATTGTGTCTGTAAATCAAGAAATGACCATTAATAAGAGACAAACCAGCTGCTTCTTTTCTCAAGGTTGCTCCTGCTAGCATTAGCGACCGGTTTGATTGACATTGTCATATGAGGCTCATTCTGCTTTCTGATTGGATACTCTCATTTGGGTTGCCAGTTTCGATGTTGAAATCCAGTTGTTTTAAACATAAAAAGCCTCTCTCTGATCTGAATGGTCACTACCTAAATCCCAGCACCTGCAGCCAATCATGAATCAGTGCTAGTGCAGCCTCTGCAGCTCAGTGAGTGAATTCTGGAGGTTCTTTCACATGAGGCCTGTCCATATACTGAGAGTGAGACACCTGTATGTGTCTCTATCTGGAGGTTAAGGCTCTGGACATGGTATCATTTGGGATTGCAGTACCGCTATCCGCAACTTCTAAAATTTGCAGGTGATTTTCCCATCAGACCAAAGTGGCAGTAGAAAAAGCTAAACTTGGTAACTGCTAAAAACTCAGTCTTACACCACATTCATAGACACGACTTAGCCTGAGCGAGGATCAACAAACCGGAGGTGATTTTCAGTTTGAGATTATGATAAAAGAGCTTGATGTTTGTAAGACTCTGACTGTAGTGACGTGTTTTTGTCCAGGGTCGAATTGCCTGTGCCAATGTGCTGAGTGACCTGTACGCCATGGGCATCACCGAGTGTGACAACATGCTAATGCTGCTGAGTGTTAGCCAAAAGATGAACGAAAAGGTCTGACCATCTGCTCCTCTAACCGTCTCCTCTGACCCTCTCCTTTGCTCCGTTTTGATTCCCTTTTGTCTTAAATATTCCAGGACCGGGAACGTGTGATGCCGTTGATGATAGAGGGATTTCGTGACGCAGCGGAGGAGGGCGGGACTTCTGTCACAGGGGGGCAGACAGTAGTAAACCCGTGGATCATTGTGGGAGGAGTGGCCTCTGTCGTCTGTCAGCCCAATGAGTTCATCATGTGAGTTCAAGGTTCCACTGTGTTATTAAATGGGGAGTGTACTATACTAAAGTGCAGTGTGAAGTCTGTGTTTTTATTAGTTTATTTGAATGAGGACAATATTAGCTATACAGCTAGTTTCCAGTTTAAAAAAATGTAATTTACATTATAATCAAAAACGTTACTAAAAAGATATAAATGTTAACAAGCCACATAGAAGTATTGCTGTGTGTTTTTCAGGCCTGATGGAGCCGTTCCAGGAGACGTTCTGGTCCTCACTAAACCTCTGGGGACTCAGGTGGCTGTGAACGCTCACCAGTGGCTCGATCAGGTCAGAGCAATAAAACCCTACGATTTCAACCAAACTAGAATAAAAGCATTTATTTTATTACAGGCAATTTTGGACTAAACATCTTAAACATAAATTGGCCTAATGGAGGGCAAGCTTACTTACTGGAGTCAGCAGAAGGTGTTGTAGTAAAAAACTATATATATATATATTTATTTAAAATATTTATACATTTTTTTCTTCAGCCTGAACGATGGAACAAGATCAAACTGGTGGTGTCCAAAGAGGAGGTTAAGGAGGCGTATCAGGAGGCCATGTTTTCTATGGCCACTTTAAACCGCACAGGTGAGACACATGTGAATCTTACAGGTGTGTGTATTAAACCGAACAGATGAGGTCAGCTGTTACCATAGACCAGGCATACCCAAAGTCCGACCTGGGGGCCAATTGCGGCCCGTGTACACATTTCCACTGGCCCGCAGCCTCTGGAATAAAAATAATTATGTGTGGCCCGTTGCACTGTTGACCAATGTAAAATACACATTTACAAGCAATATTATATTTCACCAAGGATGGCAGCAGATCCGGGCCGTGCTCCGAGGTCGCGCTCTTGCTGACTTTAAACGGCAATTGGATAAAGACAGGTTTAAAGAAATTCAAACATTTGCTAAGAAAATGCTGAGTTTGTTTAGTTCTCGGTTATGAACTTTAATAAGAACTGTGCGAGGACAAGACTGACTCACCTGTGTGACGTTTTGCACCAAAATACCATCTTTGAGCCAGACCAGGCCTATTTATTACAGTCCAGATCTCAGTTTCAGTCCAGTCTCTGTTTGGTGAATAAATTTGAAAATCTCAGTGAATTAATTTTATTGTGATAATCAAAAAAACACAGATTAAATGTTTGCTTTTTCATATTTATAATTTGTGTATAATTCATTTTGTTTTTGAAAGGTGAAAGCCAGTTGCAATAAAAAGTAAAAAAAAAAAATTAAATAGTTCATGTGCATTTAATAATAATGGTTCAAAGAATGATCAGGGCGAATGTTCGGCCCCCGCACCTTTTCACCTCACCAAATCTGGCCCTCATTGCAAAAAGTTTGGACACCCCTGCCATAGACTATAAAAGGACATAGATAACCCGCTAGGCGACGTGCTCCATATAGGAAGTGATCATGGGCGCGCTTCCGGCTCCATTGACTCTGGCTCCAATTCACTTTACACTGAAAAACTGTGTCCCCCCTCTCTGTAACTGCTGCTGTCAGACTCTTCATTTTGGTCTTAAAATGTTCATATTAACCCGCTCTGCATGATCTTGGTATTTTTATTTCACTATTGTGTCTGTAACTTATGAATATTAATAACAGACAAATCAGATGCCTTCCTTTCCCGAGGTTGCTCCTGTTAGCTGTCAATCAAATCTGCTGCTAATGCTAAGTGCCCACTTCCTGCTAAACCAGTGGTGTGGGCGGGAAGGGGTGTTGCCTTCAACAGCCTGGCTCCGGATTGGCTCTTTGGTTGCTAAGATACTTAGTCAGACTACTGATACATTTTAGATGCTGTTCCACAAGTTACTCAACAAATCCAAAAGTAATTAACATGTTTATATTTGTGATTTAAACAGAGGATTTTAAAGTCTTCTTGTTTGTCTCTGTCTCAGCGGCCGGTCTGATGCATAAGTTCCAAGCGCACGCGGCCACAGACGTCACGGGCTTCGGGCTCCTGGGTCACGCCAATAACCTCGCCGCTCAACAGAAGAACGACGTTGCCTTCGTCATCCACAACTTGCCCATCATTGCCAAGATGGCCGCCGTCAGCAAGGCCTGTGGAAAGCTGTTCAACCTGATCCAGGGCACCTCCGCAGAGACCTCGGGTACAAACACAACACAACACAATACAAAAAGAATGAATGAGTGGATAGATTCTGTCATTAAAGGTCCTGTATTACACAAAATTGACTCTTACGAGCTTTAAGCCATGTTATAATGTTGTTACCTCCTCAAAAACATACCTTTTAGTTGTGTTTTGTTTCATTCACGCATGTTTGAGTAACACTTTATTATTAGTCTGTCTACATCTCCAAAGCTCAAAATGCTCTGTTCCACCGTGTGATGTCATGAAGTGTAGTTTTCAAGTTAACAGCCCCTTTTACCTTTAGTTCAGTAGAGATTGGCAATCCCAGGGCTGGAATCAACCAAATGATTTTAGTGAAGGTGTATGGAGTTTAAAAACACAGTGGAGCAGTGGAACAGTGTTTTCAGTTTGAGAGAAGAACTCAGCCTAAATATGCGGGGTTTGTGTGTTAAACATGTGAATGAAACAAAACACAGGTCTTTTTGTGATAAGGAAACAACAACAGAACAGAGATCAGAAATTGGCGTAATATGGGCCCTTTAAAGCTACCATCCATAAATTTGTACGCCCTCCCTCCTCACCTCACCTGGCCTTTGTTCAAACTCACCTGGACTACTTCTGTCAGGCCCAAGCCGGCACAGTATCAGATAATATAGATAGCATCTAGTGGTGAAGTGTGAGAATACAACAGGGGCAAGTTGGAAAGTTTAATTCCAGATGGTAGCTTTAAAAGGTACAAAGAAACATATTTGACTCTCAGCTGTTCAGTGCAAAATTACTACAGTACACAATGACATATTAAAATGACTTTGGCAGAAAAGCTCTCGGGTGGATCAAGAGGTAAAGTTGTAGACTTATAACCATAAAGATGAATGTTTGGGTTCCAACCATAAATTGCTATTGTGCTTTTAGGCAAGACATTAACAGCCTATGAATGGTGTGTGATGCTTTGGTTGTTGTTGTTAGAAGGGCTGTTCAGTCGTCCCAGGGCAGCTGTAGCTAAAATAGTGTGGAGTGAGTGAATAATGAAAGGTGCTGCTTATGATAATGGTAATCATAATGATGCCCTGGATTGTAAAGAGTGTAATCCCTGTGCCCTCCTGCAGGGGGTCTGCTGATGTGCCTGCCTCGGGAGCAAGCCGCCAAGTTCTGCTCTGAGATGAAGAGCCAGCGTGCGGCCACCGGGGGGCAAGGCGGAGCGTGGATCATTGGCATAGTAGAGAAAGGAGACAGACGAGCAAGAATCATCGACAAACCGCGAATCATTGAAGTGCCGCCACGAGGGAGGGAGGCCACCAGCCCGGCAACCAGCCCGGCAACCAGCCCTAACCTTGCATAAAGGGTGCACAGCCAGTCCCAAGCTATTGTAAAGAACCAACAACTGTGGTGTGACAAATTGCAACAGAGAGGGCATCTGGCTTAAAAGTCAGTCCTATCCCCATCCTAATTAAAGAAAAGGAAGAGATATTTTTCACATGTTGCTAAAAGCTAATTTAACAAATGAATAATATAAGACATTCCAAGATGACTATTGCCAAATAAAATAAAAAATAAAAAATAAAATTTTAAAAATACAAAAAAAAAAAAAAAAAAGTATCACAATTGTTTAAAACTGGACTTGAATTCAAAATATTAATAATAATATCAATTGTTTTTCTTGTTTCAGATGCATTTACTTGCAACACCCAGATTTCTTACTTGTTTAGCTTGAATTACAAAAACATTTATAAAGTAAATACATTAAAATAATAAGACTTAAAGAGGTGGTATTATGCAAACTCGCTCTCATTTTATAACTTTGTCTCCTCATCAAATCCAAATCAAACGTCTGAAGAGGATTTAGATGTCATCCATGCATGTTTGAGTAATCTAGAGATCTCTCCTGCCCAACTGTACACAGCAACTTCACAAACATATATATATATATATATATATATATATATATAAGTTGATTTTGATGTGTTAGCAATTAATACCCCATAGAAGTACAGTACCCCCTATTTAATATTCTGAATTCAAGTCATTTTAACTTTTTGCAGGTTTCAGAACATTTGCCATATAAAGCTTACCCAGCTTTTGGTGATGAAAATGAACAAAACATGTCTTAAAACATGAATGATGGAAATGGCTTGTTGTAAAATAAAAAGTAAAATTAAATTTGTCTGATCTCGTCCACAGCCAGAGAAGGAATGAGCAGCTTTCTCTTGAGTTGTGAGGGTCAGATGTTGATTTTTCAGACTGTTAGATTTGAAATGCATTGTCCTCTCCTTTAAACTCCCATGATGCTTGGCTCTTCACCCCCAGACTGTGGGAGGAGCTACAGCGGATGTCCTGGTTTGAAAAGGAACTGGACTTTTTGTGTTAAAAATCTCAGACTGGTTTTGTAGCCTCCTGCTTTTTACAATCAATAAAGTTATCGCATTTGAATGTCATTTTTGCTGTGTTTGTTTGGGAAAAGATGGGTTTAAGATGTGGACAAAACAGCAGAAGTCCCTGTGTGTCAGATGCCCTCCCATCTTCCTCCTGTATATTCCAGTGTGCCAGATGCCCTCCCATCCTTCTGGTCATATCTGTGGAGAGGTGACACCACTCACAGTAAGGATGCTTGTTTTTCAAAGTTGTTTTTGGAAAATAAAACGTGTAATTAAATAAATGAAATATAGTTTTAATGTCAGATTGGTAAAGGCATTTTAATGGAGATGAGCAGGTGAGTTATACCCTCCACCAGAAAAGTTATGTAATGTACCTTTAAAGTTTAATATTAAACAGAAAAATCAAATTGGAAAATAGTGCATTCTTCTAAGCATGTCTCAAAATCAAATCTTTAGTCATTTTGAATACAACCTGTGACTCTCATCATCCAGGTAAAATAACGTATAATCCTGACAATTGGACAAAAGCTTTTAAGGAGGAAAATACAAATTCAAAACTTCAGACTCATTATTATTTTTATTTTTAGGGGCATGAATGTGCGAGGAGGGATCTGGACACACCCTATGTAGCGTTTGTGCATTTTGATGACCTGGACGTAATGATGTGTGAATTAAACTTGTGTCTTTGAAAATGGCTCTCCAGCGCCTCCTGCCACGTTAAAGTGTTGAGGGCGATCCTGGTGCATTTGGTGTAGATCCGTCTCTCAGTTTGAGCATTCCAGGCTACCAGATTTTTGCTGTTCTCTCGTTGCTCTCTGAGCTCATTTTGAAGAACTTTGATGTTTTTCTGAAGTTCCTCCATGTTCCTTTCGATTTCGAACATTGTCTCCTCTACGCCCTTCACCAGAGCTTGTTTCTCCTCCTTAACTTTGAAGGCCTCTTTTTCCAGTTTGTTGCTCCTCTCTTGTTGTTTTTATAGTCCATTTTGAAGAATTTGGATCTTTGTTCTCAGCTTCTTTAAGTCCTTCTTAACCATAACCCTTTCCCCCTTTGACAATCTCTCGCACTTGTTCATTAGAGATTGTTTCTCTTCCTGAACTATTAAGACGGCATTCTCCAGGTCTTTGCTCCTCTGTTTCTCCTTTCTGAGCTCATTTTGAAGAACTTGAATGTCTTTCGTAAGCTCCTCCATATTCTTCACAGCTGTCACTCTTGCATCCTCTGACCTCTCATAGTTGGTCTGCAGACCTAGTTTCTCCTCTTGCAGTTGACCAACTTCTGTCTGCAGCTTCTGATTTCTCTCTCTCAACCTTTAGCTCATTTTTAAGAGCAATGATCTTGTTTTGAGCCAGAACCTTTCTCTGCAAATGTCTCATATTGGACCTTCAGAGCTTGTTTTTCCTGCTCAAGAATTTTGATTTTTGCCCCAAATTTTTACAAAAGTTTGCTTAAAATCCTTAATGATAATTTGAATGTTTTCCTCTCCTGCTGCTCTCGTTTGATTTTGAAGAGCAGAGATCTCGTTTCTCATCTCCTCCATGTTAATTTGAGAGTGAACCTTCTCCTCCTCTGCAGACCTCCTCAGCCATTCCATCTCCTCTTGAAGCATATCCACCTCCTCTTGCAGTCTCTGGCTCTCCCTCTCTGAGCTTTCAGCTCAGTTTTTAGGGCTGACATCTTCTGCTTCTTCTCGACCAAAGCCATGACCTCTAGGTTCTTCTTAGCAGGGGCTACTTTGTCTTCTAAACTGGCAGTGGTCATTTTATCCTGTCCATAGCTGATCTTCAGACCTATACCTTTTTGAATTGCTCCCTCTTGCTCTCCATCTAATCCTGGAGGCTGTGAATCTTTGTCTTGGAGAGCAATGAGGGCATTCATCTGAGTCTTCTCCTGCTCTAGACTCTGGTTTTGGAGCTTTGTCATCTCCATTTCATCTTGTCTCTCCCTCAAAGCTTCAGTGAGAAGTTTGGAGTCCTGTGTTTTGAGGTCTATCTCTTTGTGGATGGCTCTGGAGCTGTCTAGCACCTCTCTGCTCCCTCTCCTTCTGCACCTCCTCCTGCAGACGCCTGTTCTTCTCTGTCTTAGCTGTTCCATTAACTGCTGGACCAGGGGGCCCTCTGGTGTTGGATTTATCTTGCATATATAATACATATCTGGGGTCAAAAATTGTTAAAACAACTTAAGTCTCCGGCTGTGGTCATAACAAACTCTTAAAGAAGCGACTATTTTGAAGCATAAAAATCCTGGTAATGTTTGCAAACATCATTGTATTTAAACAGGCACAGTTTGTCTATTTTGATAACCTGGACATAATAATACGGAAATCAAATCTGCTATATTTGAAAATGGCTCTCCAGTGTCCCTTGCAAAAATAAAAACGGACCAAAACATTTATCTCCAATGTGACAATGGCAATTTCTTATCAAATATCAAGCCAGGGTTGATGGAAAGCCCTCCCATTGAAGCGAGGGCCCTTTATCACTGCTTTAGCAGTTTTATTTATTTATTTTTTGATACAATTCTGCAGTTTAAGTGTCAGCTCCCTCTCTCGGACACTAGAGGGTGGTGCCTCTTCTCATGAATTTGTGCACCGCCGCAGAAGAAGAAGAAAAGCGGAAGTGCCTCTGGAGTGTCAAATGTAAACAAGTCACGCCGCTGCTACATGGATTTATTCAAATAACTGCTCATTTAAAGGTAAAAACACAAAAAACAGCTCGAAATAAACCGGGATCATAGTTCTTAAACAGAGGCACGTGTACGGGGAGCGTTACTCAGGGCGACCAATGTGGAAAGAGCTCATGTTTTATGTTTATTTCGTTTGTTGCTTGATTTTGTGGTAAAATTCGATATCTCTGCGCAAGTGTTAACTTGTAGTACATTGTAATTGTCTCCTATTTTGCTTAAATGACATTCTAAGCATTCAATCATGTTAACTCCATCAAAGACGTGGAGTTGTGCTGTGTGGTGCTGAATAAGGCAAGTGAAGTTTATTATTTATAGAGCACAATTTGTACTCAAAGTAACTCAGTTTGCTTCACAGAACAAGAAAATATGCATTGAAATCACACATAAATACATTTTAAAAATCATAATAATTTAAAATGCATTTTAAAAGAGGGACGTTAATCAGTTCGTTTCCTTCTCAAGTAAAGAGCTCTAAGCTAAAACTATGCTCCATCAGATGGAACAGTGCAGAGCTCCTCAGTGTTTTTAAAGTTTAACATTTTTACACCTTCAAGAGATTAATTAAGATAAGTTCTGCTCTCAAACTGCCTTCACTACCAGTTTCCCCCGAATAGCTAGCAACTGTGGTGGACCAAACAGAAAGACATGGACAAAGGCGTAAAAATAAGTTTAAATTTAATACATCAAAAAAAGGTAACTTAACAAAGGCTCGAATTAATGCAAATAATATTAACAAAAAACTGGGGACAAGTGGGGTCAACTTAACCACAAGAAAACAAAACCAAAACTAGCTCCCCAACCAGACAAGAACAGGTCTAACCCAAAATGACCACAAGAGGGAGGTGCTACACTAGAAGATAAACTAAAACTATTAACTTAGGCAATTATAATTAATGATTATAATTGTGAAGACAATAATAAGTGATTAATATACTTAAGGCATAAGAAGCAGCTGTTAGGCTATTGTACCTTCTTACAATATTTAAAGTTGTATGTAATTACCTACTCAAATTATGTGTCCCCTGCATTCTTTCAGGAGCTGTGGGCTGTAGTTGTTTGATTAATTGATTAATAATGGTGTCTAAATAGTTTTCTCAGTCGACAACAGCTTACTGAGAGTATAAGGTTCTCTTTGCGCAACAGTGGAAAAGAGAATGAAGTGAGTTAGCTGGAGTTTTGGAGCAACTGGACAGTTTATTCTGCCTTTTCACTGATTTGTTGTCACTCTTGTTCATTTGTTGCTTGCAGACATTGGCCAGTGTGTAGGGAAGATGCCATACCTGAGCGGAGAGGACACGGTGAAGGAGCTGAGGAGAGCTCTGTCCAACCCCAACGTCCAGTCTGACCCTCTGAGATACAGGAACACCATCACCAAAGTCATACGGTAACACCAGACACCAGCACATCCCAGAATCCCTCTAATTTAACCTGAGCTGGAGACAGGTCAGAACTCTATAGGGAAATTTGCTGTGTAACTGTCAGAAGTCTTGACCTGGTTTATAGTTAATATCTCTGTAAAGACTTGGCCTATCCACATGAAACAAAAACTGTCTCAAAGTTCAGCGTCTTCTCTGTCAGGACAACCAAACAAAAGTTTAAATTCTTTCTGATTTTGATTTCTGATTTTTACCTTCTCTTCTGTAGGGCCATGTCCCAGGGCGTGGATGTATCTGCTCTGTTTCCTGAGATGGTGAAAGCGTGTGCGACAGTAGATATTGTCCAGAAGAAACTCGTCTATGTCTTTTTATGTTCCTACGCGTCACTGAACCCTGACCTGTCTCTGCTCGTCATAAACACACTACGAAAAGACTGTCAAGATGCCAACCCTATGGTCCGAAGCCTTGCCCTCCGAAACATGACCAACCTCAGGTAAAACAAGGACTGAACCAGGGACTGAACCAGGGACTGAACCAGGGACTGAACCAGGGACTGAACCAGGGACTGAACCAGGGACTGAACCAGGGACTAAACCAGGGACTAAACCAGGGACTAAACCAGGGACTAAACCAGGGACTAAACCAGGGACTAAACCAGGGACTAAACCAGGGACTAAACCAGGGACTAAACTAGGCTAATTTGGAACACATCCATTTATATAAGAGACATAAGAATCTTTGTATATTGGGTGCCAGGTGTAAATTTGTGTATATAATTTCAGGTTGCCAGGTCTGGTGGAGTACGTTGAGCAGCCGCTCTCGTCTGGGCTCAGGGACAGAGCGGCCTGTGTGAGGAGAGTGGCTGTGCTGGGCTGGGCCAAACTGCACAACCTCCAACCAGAGACAGAGACGGGTAAGAAACGCAAACGAAATTCTGAAGGGCTGGAGTCAACGAGAGCTCCGCCCCTCCACCATCTGAAACATGTGTAATCTACCATTATTGCTGCACTGTTTTGAATAGTATTATCAACTCGTCCCCTTTTTGATTGACAGATGCGGCGGTGGTGAACGAGCTGTACAGTCTGCTGCGTGACCCTGACCCCATTGTCATGGTGAACTGTCTCAGAGCTCTGGAGGAGGTGCTAAAGGAGGAGGGGGGTGTGGCCATCAACAAGGCCATCGCACACCACCTGCTCAACAGGTAGAAATAATATGAACACACACACACACATGCACACACTGAAGCACACTCACACATCACCTCCTCAGAAGGTCAGGTCATGTGACTCTAACCCAACTAACAATTTATTTCAGTACTGAAACATGATTCCCATTACATTGCAGATCTGTTTTAATTCAACAAGATTCTGTGGGGGGGTGAAGCTGACTAAAAGCACTGCTCTGTCTGAAGCTCTATTACTCAAGTTAAACTTTAATCTGACCTTTATTTTAACACAATTTGACCATAAAGAACTGACTTAGCAAGAACTACAACAGGTGAACTGATTTGTGCCATTAAACACATCAAATAATGTTACAGTCAAAAGCTAGCTAGCATTAGCCAACAGTTTTTCAGTTAATCACTCTCACCTTTTTGTTGAAAATCAAACTCCTAAACAATGCTTGGATTAATCACAGGCTCCTCAGAATGTGCTGTTTAAATCCATTTTGTATTTTAAGTTTTCTGACGAACCTAAAACTTTTTTGGCACTGTTTGGTAATGTGTGAACATTCCACCATAGACATACAGACAGAACACCCCCACTGTGATGTCACTGCAAAGTATCAATAGTTCTTTCAAAATTGTCAAAGGACCATCCCACAATCAGAACATTCAGTCAGAACAGTTACAGCGCACATTAGGGCCCTATTAAAGGAGCATTATGCAACTTTTTTTGCTTCTCTCCTCGGAGATGATATCGCTTCACCTGGAATGTTCCACAATATGGCATGGAGACAAGCGAGTCATGACAACAAGGTCAAGTTACAGGTCAGATCTGTGGAGAGGCGAGCCTGCTCACAGTTTTTGAAGGTATAGTTTCAACATAATTCATTGAATGCAAGGTGTAAGTTTAAAGCTACTCTGTGGAGCATTTTAGGCAACATTTGAAAGGAGACAAGCAGGTGCCGTTCCTCTACAATGACATATTTTTTATTGGAAAAAAGCTACAAAAATATATATTCCACTTCTCCCTCCCTCTCTGTCTGCGTCTCAGGTTAAAGGAGTGTGACGTTTGGGCTCAGTCTGACATCCTGAGAATCCTGGAGCGATACTGTCCGCAGACAGAGGGGGAGCTGTTTGATATCCTGTCTTTGCTCGACTCCTGCCTGATCTGCGTTGCTCCCCCCGTCATGGCTGCCACACTCCGCCTTTTCCTCTGCCTCTGCTCCTCGCTCCCGGCGGTCTGTCATTCGGCCCTTGAGCGAGCGTGTGGCCCCCTGCTGACCGCCTGTGGGAGCTCCAGCCGTGAGATGAGGTTCAGCGCTCTGGCACATATACAGGTGTTTGTCAAATGCCCCCCCATCTTCCTGTATCCCTGTGTGCCAGATGCCCTCCCTGTGTGCCAGATGTCCTCCTGTCCTCCTGTATCCCTAGTGCCAGATGCCCTCCCATTCTCATATATCACTGTAGTGTTGGGGACAGGTAAACATGATTAAATCAAATATATATTTTCCTGATAACAATTCTAATGCTGATTTATTGTTGATACCAAAAACATTGGAACACGGAATTGGCGCTACCTAAACCCCAGCACCTGCAGCCAGCCACGAGTCAGTGCTAGTGCAGCCTCTGCAGCTCAGTAAGTGAATTGTGGAGGTTCTTTCACATGAGGCCTGTCCATAAACTGAGAATGAGACACCTGTATGTGTCTCTGTCCACAGGTTAACACTGTGGACATGAGGTCATTTGGGATTATCATAGCTTTTTAAAACAGTTAGAGTGCAGGCTACAAACAGTTCCTTTAACTGAGATGGGGACAGGTCAGATGGCGCTAGTGAATCTACAGATGTTGTGGTGTGTCAGACGCCCTCCCAGATGATGTGGTGTGGTTGGATAAATGTAGCGGGAGAATGTCATGAATTGTCCCAGATAGAAATGATCTGGAACATGGATTTGTTACTTTTTGTTTTTCCTTTTTTTCAGTTGCTGTTGCAGAGTGAGCCCAGCCTCTTGGGGGCGCACTACAAACGTTTCTTCTGTGGCTACGCTGAACCCGCTTTCATCAAGCAGAGGAAAATGCAGGTGAAGTTATAAATAGAAAAAATCGTTCCTCATTTACCTCATGCATTCTGAGCATTGTAATTATTCACCACAATAACTTTTACAATATATTTTGCTGTGGTAAATAGATATTATATGTATAATATATATAATAGAGATTCTAACCAAAAAACATCTGCGTTTTGACAGCTAAAAGACAAGTTTAGCTCTGTGCTACACTATGGCTAGTTTATAATGTAATGAACATGACCTTTGACCTCTTCTTATCCATTGCTTTAAATAAATCCTCTATTATGTGTCAGGTTCTGGTGGAGTTGGTGAACGATGAAAATGTTTCGATGCTTTTGGATGAACTTAAAGGTTACTGCACCGACGTGAACCCGGAAACCGCCCAGGCCGCCATATCTGCTATAGGTATAACACACACTTGTATCAGCACTGTCGGGTCAATAACAGAGTGTCTACAGTGGTGTTAAGGCTCCTTTATTTTCCATTTCTGTGGATTGCAATTGTAGTAACCATCACTCCATTTATACTTTCAAACGTTTCTGATGTCAAGGCTGCATTCTCTAAACAACCACCAAAGGTATCTGTGTAATCCCTCAGTTGTCCAGGTCTGATCCATAGCAAATGAAAAATATAAAATCTGTCAACAGGACAAATTATTGTAGGAGTGAATACATTTGGCTTCTCTTCCAAGCCAGTTCTTCAGTTTTGGTCAGATCACTGGTGGACACTGTCTTAGATCTATCTGAAGGGAGGAGCTAGCTACACTGAAACTCAATACACCTATTGTTTACAGTTTCGGTTTGTAGGCTAGGTCTGTTGAGCTATCAGGCCTCTAATGAGTGATTTCACACCTGTTAGCATCCTGGCTAGCCCTTTTGTTTTCCTTGTTTGCTTTGGGTCTGAGGATGAAGTTATATTTGGGGGATAATTGATGTCTAATGCCGCCATTCCTGTTCAAGGAAGGATTGTTTTTCCTAACAAAAATAGCATCTTTAACTTCCCTCTCAAACCATTTCTTTGCTTTGGCTAAGATCTGTACCTCACTGTCTTCAAAGGAGTGGTTAAAGGTTTTGAGATGGAGATGTACGACAGAGTAGGGTCCCGAGGAGCTTTCGCGACCACCCGAGGGCACACAAAGTCGTTTAGAGAGTTGACCAAAATGGAAGAAATAGACCAACAATAAAAACCTCCAACCAAATGCTTTACAAACTGAGCTACTGTCACCCCTACTCTCTTTGGCTGGAAATCTCACAATAGTTGTTGTTTTATTGCTACAAACATACTGAAAAACATGTATTCTTACTGTGAGTAAGGTCGCCTCTCCACAGATGTGATCTGTAACTTGGCCTGCCTTGGCCTGGCCCCATCTGCTTATCTCCAAAAAGTTACGTGATACACCTTTTAAATCAGTATTACATCAGCACAAGTAAAATGGCTGAAACATGTTTCCTTCCCGCTGACGTTTTATTAATACATATGATTTCTCCAACACATTTATTGTTTTATATGCGCTCATGGGGACACAAGTTTAGCTCAGAAAATCAGATTTTAACAGAGTAATTAATTTTCTTTGGCCTGTTTTACCTCAAAGCCCACGCTCCTTAATGTGCATTGATGTGGTGAGGCTGTTCATCTGGTTATCTGCTGATTGCATTGGTTTATAATGAGAGAATTGTCATTTCCTGTTTTGTTGTAGGGCGCATTGCAAGAAGCTACAGCGACAAATGTTTGGAAATCCTCACTGGACTCCTCGGACTGAAGCAGGAACACATCACCTCTGGTAAGAATGAGCCATATCTGCTCAGTATCAGTGATGTCAAAGGGCGGGCCCAGATATCGGTTTTAGGCCTCAACGATTGACTAATCGTGATAATTATAATCTGTACAGACCATGTCTTGTTTACATAAATGGACACAGCTAATGCGCTAGCTGCAGTGTTTCAAACAGGAAGTGATCATGGACGCGCTTCCGGCTCCATCGAGTCGATGGAGCACTTTACATTGAAAAATTGTCACCCCTTCATCTGTAACTGCTACATTGAGCCTTGTCATTTTGGTCTTAAAATGTTCATATTGGATTGGCTCTTTGGTTGCTATGATACTTATGGACAGAAGTCCAAATGTGGAACTCTGCTCCAGTTTTTCTGCTATAACTGCTCCAGCCTCGATGAGCTTCATTTGCCTGGAGCTGAACACTATAGGTGATGTCACACTCACTTAGTCCACTCCTTTATACAGTTTATGATACAGACTCTAAAATATGTACGAAAAGACCTTGTAAAACAAAGATACTGGCATTATTAAAGCTACAGTATGTAACTTATTTTTTTTATTTAGGTAGTTTATTGCAATGACAAACTTATTGTGATCGGGCTTGCATCTCCCCAACCCTGACTTATGTGGCCTCTTGCTTGTTTCCATGGAAAACACAGTATGGCATGAAATTTTTCTGTCACAATGGAGAATGGAGTTTGTTTTTTTAGGGCTGTAACTAATGATTATTTTGCTAATAGGATAATCTAGCAATTATTCTTTCAATGAATCGATCAGTTGTTTTGATCGCGAAATCAAATCAAACCTGAATTGTAAGGCTAAGCTGAAGTGAAGCCAGTTGAGGCCATCGCGGTGGAACATATTTACAGTCACCAAGACACCACAGTTACATATTTCCTGTGTCACTTTCCTGACCTGAGTCATAAATCCTCTGCTCTCGGCTCATGACATATTTTGGAGCCTGTGTATTTGCCAGTTAACGATTATTCAAATGGCTCTTTACACAGCAGCACACTAGCTAGCTCACTGTGTCTCAAAGCTGACAGTCACTTTTATTAAAATAGGAAAGCAAAATAAACAACTAAAAAATAAAATTAGAGTTAAAATAAAGATTACCCAATTATTTTTATATGTAGAATACTTCAATATGTGGAGTTGTTTTAATATTAGCATTAACGTTAGCATTGAGACACAAACATGTCTCTGGTGAAGTATTCATTTTATTCGTGTAGTGTTTAACATTTTGCCAGTGACATCCACCCACAGCTCCCTGTCCACTGTCTGACCCTAACCCCCTAACCTCTGACCCCTGACCCACCTGCAGCTCTCTGTCCACTGTCTGATCTTTAAATATTTATTCATTTTAGTGACTCGGCAAAAAACTCACTGAGATAAAACTGGACAGAAGTAGGGACGCTAACAGTGAGGTTGCCAGACGCTGCTAACGTGGTTGACAACTATTACAATAATTGAATAGTTGCGATTAACTTGTTACAACCCTAATGTTTTTAGCTCTCTGGACTCATGCATCTGATGCGCCCCCTCCAGTTATGTACTGTACCTTTTAAATCATAACAAAAATGACTTTCATCAATAAAACACTTTATTTATTAATATTCTCTACCTAGAAGCCATCAGTCACAGCATTCAATCTTTAATTGGTAAAAAATGCATTGTAAAGATCTCAAAGTAAAAGGAATCACTGACCGGTCTACCTCTAAAATAATCAGTAGTTGTAGCTCTAACTAGCCCTAAATGTCTTTGTGTCAGATGCCCCCCCTGTGTCTCCATGTGGTCTTCTGTGTAAAAGCTGTTAACCCTGTAGTTTAGACCTCTACAAACATGTTATGAAATGTCCCTGTGTGTCTGATGCCCTCCCTGTGTCTCCATTTGCAGTCTTATTTTGTATAAAATCTGTTGTTTTGTTCTGAAATGCATGGAGTTATTGTATTAGTTTAGATTGTACATTATAGTTTAGATTGCAATCTCGATTATCTCAAAATCTCAGTTTTCAAGTATGTTATATTTGCTTCAAAGCATCAAAAGGGGGCGCTGTAGTGTCACTGAAGACCAGTCCAGGTTTATTCCCAATATTGGTGGTGCTTGTGTGAACAGAGTGGGAGGGGCTGGGTTCACGTACCATCAACACACTGTAGAATCCCTCTAGTTAAATCTGAGCTGTCCGATTCCTCAGGTGGCATTTCCTGTGTAACTGTCAGATTACAGATGTGTTGACCTGGTTCATGGTTAATACCTCTGTAAAAACTGGACCTATCCACATGAAACAAAAACTGGCTCAAAGTTCAGCCTCTTCTCTGTCAGGATAAACAAACAAAAGTGAAATTCTTTGTTCACAATATCCTCGGGAAGTGGAGCGATTATTCAACTCCAAAGGTGGGATTGTTGTCAGTTGAAAGGACTGACAATCTTACACTGTAAGATTAATGTAGTTTGTGGAGCCGATCCCAAACAAAAACAATCGCCCATAGAGTTATATAGGCCACACATCCCATCTGAAATTATGACATCAACAAATTATTTAACATGAACTCCTATTGTCAAAAACTGAAAAAAGTAAAAAAAAAAAAACAAAAAAAAACTAAAACAAAGTAGTCTGATTTCTCTTGCTTTTTCCCATGGCCGTATTTAGTAAAAACTCACCTACCTGTTTTGCTACAAACTTGGTAAGAGTGCTGTGTACCCAAAGTGTTCAAATCACATTTAATACATTCTTTAGGCAGCAGGTTGGGCCAAATTAAATATAACCCCAACTGACTAACTGAAAACAGTTGACTAATGCTTGTTAGCTTGTGACTGTAATGTTATTTGAGAGGGACTTGTTTAACAGCACAAATCAGCTCACCTGTTGTAGTTCAGATAAGTCGGTTATCTGTGGTCAAATTGTGTTGAAACCATAGACTGTATAAAGATGTGGACTAAGTGAGTGTGACGTCACCTATAGCTTTGGGCTGCAGTCAAATGAAGCTCTTCGAGGCTAGAGCAGTTACAGGGGCCGATTTTGAGCCGAGTTCCATATTTGGATCTCCGACTGCAAGTATCATAGCAACCAAAGAGCCAGTCCGGAGCGATGCTAATGAACACAATGCCCCTTTCCTCCCGCACCACTGGTTTAGTATGGTGGGGCTGCTAACGCTACCGGGAGTGATGGGAGAAGGCACCTAATTTGTCTGCTATTAATGTTCAAATCTTGATTTACGGACACAATAGCAAAATAAAAATACCAGGATCATGTAGAGCAGGTTAATATGAAAATTTTAAGACCAAAACGACGAGGCTCACAGCAACAGTTATAGAGAGAGGGTCCACAGTTTTTCAATGTAAAGTGAACTGTTGATTGGAGCTGGAAGAGTGCCCCCCTTGATTACTTCCTATTTGGAATCTCGTGGCAGTCTGTGGTTGAAATTAAGATCAGATTAAAATCTAGTAACAGAGCAACAGAGCTTCAGACAGAGCAGTGCCTCTAGTTAGCTTCAGCCCCCTTGGAATGTTGATGGCATCAATGTTGCTTATCTCAAAAAAGTCACATTCCTTTATTAGTCTAGTTTTGATCTTATGCCCCTAGTCTAAAGCACTAGGTTAGCAGGTTTTGATTGTGTTAGTCTTCCTGCCCATCTTTATAAGAACTGACTAATTTGTTCATGTTTTTCCTGTGATTCCCTCTTTCTCCTGCAGCTGTGGTTCAGACTCTTCGGGACCTGGTGTGGGCGTGTCCCCAGTGTTCTGACATCGTGTGCACCACGATCGAGGGCTGTGAGCAAATAATACAAGATGCACAGGTTAGCCATATCTCTTTTTGAATATGTAATGATGCATATAGGTTAGACACTCCCCTCATGAATATTTAAGTGAGCACATTGGCTAGACATACCCTTCATGAATATGTAATGAAGCACATATATTAGACACGGCCCCTCCGCTCTGTAACGTTCACACTCTAAACAGTGTTGGTGGAGCACTTCTTACTTTTCCTGAGGTGCCGGATGGTTTGCCAGAATTTCTTTCACAACAGTGAGGCTGTGCTCCTCCAGGCCGCGCTCCTCCAGGCCGCGCTCCTCCAGGCCGCGCTCCTCCAGGCCGCGCTCCTCCAGGCCGCGCTCCTCCAGGCCGCGCTCCTCCAGGTCGTGGTCCTTTAAGCTGTGCTTGGTGGGGTCCTGTGGGTGAAGAGCCCACCTCAGGCCTGGCTCCAGGGTGGTGCCGGTTCGGGTGACATGGTGCTCATCATTGAGGGTTACATAATATTCAATAACTCTAAAATATGTAATTATTAATACTATATCTGTATTAATGTCCCAGTGAGTAGTATCCATTGTTCATTCTACAGTCTAACTCACCCAACATGTCCCTCACCACCTGTGACTCAGGTCATGGTAAAGTTTGCTTTGCGTTTCTATGACAACAGCAAACAATATGCAGTCTTTGTGAAGCTCTGACAATACAATTGGTTTAACAATTAAGCCTTGTGATTAAAAAGACCAAGAAGTTGAGATTGCCTGTTTCAGTACTGTCTTGGTTTGATCCTGGTTTAGTCCTGCTTTAGCCCATGTTTAACCCATGTTTAGTCCTGTTTTAGTCTTGATTTAGTCTTGGTTTAGTCCTGTTTTAGTCCTACTTTAGTCCTGTTTTAGTCCTGTTTTAGTCCTGTTTTAGTCCTGTTTTAGTCCTGTTTTAGTCCTGTTTTAGTCCTGTTTTAGTCCTGTTTTAGTCCTGTTTTAGTCCTGTTTTAGTCCTGTTTTAGTCCTGTTTTAGTCCTGTTTTGGTCCTGTTTTGGTCCATGTTTAGTCCTGGTTCAGTCCTGTAGTTTTGAATAAACAAATATGACGTGTCAGAGGAGAGAGAGCGGCCAACTTAGACTCTCTGTTTGTAAAAATAAGAACCATAAACAAATGATTGCCAGATGGCCTCCCATGATCCTGTCTGTATCCCTGTGTCATGTACATATGATGGTGTAGAATACTTTTTCATTAAAATGTAATTTGCATAATTATATTTAAGGTTTTATTACAAGTTTTACCTAGTTTTGTTTCGTTTTTTTTATTCTGGTGAAGTTTATAATTTTACTTCCCGATTGGACACAGGCATCAGAGAAGACATATGCAGAGGTATTTCCAAAACTGTTAGGAACCATAATGTAACAAGGGCCAAAGCTTGTCTTAATGATGCAGTAGTGATGATAAGACTAATAAAAATAAACCGCAACACCTTTATTTTATTTAGCTAAAATTGTCAGAAAAATTATGTGCGTAAATTGTTTTGAATGGATTTTCCATGTTGTTTTCCATGTTGTTGTCTGTTGTTTTTTTTCACAAACAATGACAATTCACTGATAAATATTGACAAAAACATGAAAACCTGCCATATGCTGGTCCACTGATGTGAAGTTTGCCTTGGAATTCCTCTCAGTGAATCAGATCCACTGACCCACAGGCTGGCGGTGCGATTCCAGCTCCCACAGATGAATGGTGTTGTGTCTTTGGGCAAGACACTTATCTCCCTTCGCCCTCAGTGTCTGTGTACACTGTTGTATGAATGTGTTTAACTGAGATGGGGCTGGCCAAATGTCTCTTGTTATTCTGCAGATGTTGTGTGGTTGGATAAATACAGGGGGAGAGGGTAAGACAAGGCAAGTTTATTTCTATAGCGCAATTCACACACAAAATAATTTAAAGTGCTTTACAGAATAAGAAAGACATTAAAATCACAATCCAAACCATAAATAAGAATCATAAAATTAACATTAAAAGAGAAGAGGCAGAATAAAACTCTTTCAGTCATATACACAACTATACAGAACCATTTGAGCCTGTATTTAAACATTGTCAAAGTAGTAGTCTCACATCTTCAGGAAGAGTTGATCTTCCTGAAGATGTGAGACTACTGAAATGCTGATTCCCCATGTTTACTCCTGGTTTACTCCTGGTTTACTCCTGGTTTACTCCTGGTTTACTCCTGGTTTACTCCTGGTTTACTCCTGGTTTAGTCCTGACTCTCGACACCAGCAGGAGGTCGGCCCCTGAAGTCCTCAAAGTGTGAGATGGTTCATATGGCTCTAACATGTGGGAGATGTATGGTTTGTGTATTTTGTTACATCAGCTGTGTTAATGGCCCTCTCTCTTTTCAGGGCAGGCAGGCATTGCTATGGCTGCTGGGAGCACATGGGGAGCGTGTGCCTTCGGCACCGTATGCTTTGGAGGGTTTCATCGATGGTGTTCGTTTTGAAGGGAGTCTGTGTGTGAAGATGGAGCTACTATCGGCTGCTCTGCGTCTTTTCCTCTGTCGACCCGCAGAGATGCAGGACATGCTGGGGAGGCTGCTGCACTACTGTATAGGTGAGTTGTGGTACTTAGAAGGGGTATTATGCAAAATCACAGACTGTATATATATTTGGACATAGATGACCTGATAGCTGCAATGTTCCAAATAGGAAGTGAGCAATAATGTTCTTCTGACTGCATTGACTCTGGCTCCAATTCACTTTGTATTGAAAAACCGTCACCCCTCTCTCTGCAACTGCTGCTGTCAGACTCATCATTTTGTTCATATTAACCCGCTCTACTTTATCCGAGTGTTTTCATTTTGCTATTTTGTCCATAAATAGAGATATGAACATTAATGACAGACAAATCAGGCACCTTCTTTCTCCAACGTCGCTCTTGCTACCATTAACAACAGGATTGATTGATAATGTTACTATGGACCCGTTCCTTGCTAAGCCAGCAGTGGGGGTGGGAAGGAGTATTACCTTCAACAGTTCTTCTCTCAAACAGAAAACACTTTGTTCCACAGACATCTGTGATGTCATGTGGTAACACAGGAAGTGCTGCACTGTGTTTTAAAAGTCCATACACCTTCACAGGAATCATTTGGATGATTTCAGCCCTGGAGATTCTATTAATCTACTGGACTGAAGGTAAAAGAAGCTGTTAACTTGAAAACTTCCACTTCATGATATCACAAGGTGGAACAGAACATTTTGAGCTTTGGAGATGTAGACAGACTGGGGTCCAGATGAGCTCTCATGACGGTGTTGGTACATCCTCTTATGGAGTGGCTGTTTAGTTTCTCCAATCTAACGCTCACTGCACTCTTCACTACACTGAATGGAGTAGACTACATTACTTTGTTTATGGGTCAGTGTTTTGTCCCAGGTTCTGTTTTAAAGTGTTTGTAGGTTTGAACACCAACACCGTCGCAAGAGCTCCTCGGGACCCCAGACCGCCGTACATCTCCATCTCAAAGCCTTTAAACACTCCTTTGAAGACAGTGAGGTACAGATCTTAGCCAGAGAAAAGAAATGGTTTGAGAGGGAAGTTAAAGAAGCTATCTGTCCTTGAACAAGAAGGCTGGCCTTAGACATTGCCTGTCCCCCATATATAACTCCACCCTCATACCCAAAGCAAACAAAGAAACAAAGAGAACAATACAGCTAGCCAGGATGCCAATAGGTGTGAAAAACAACCATTAGGAGCTCAGTAGATCTAGCCTACATACAGAAACTGTAAACAAAAGCTGTTTCCAGTTTCAGTGTAGCTAGCTCCTCCCTTCAGATACATACATGACGTAGTGTCCACCAGTAATCTAACCAGAACTGAAGAAGCGGCTTGGATGAGCAGTCAAACTTCACTTCGCTCTTCACTCCTTTTTGTCCAGTTGACAGATTTTACTTTTGGCTTTTACTATGGATCAGACCTGGACAACTGAGGGATTACACAGACATGGCTTAAAGCTCACAAGAGTCTATTTTGCGTAATATTGGACCTTTAAGCATTGTTCAGATACTTCAATTGTAATGCATCAATGTTATGGTATTGGTCCCTTATCAAAAACATACCTGGAGCTTTGTTTGGCTTCATTCACTGAAGTTATTCCATTGTACTTTTCCTCTGATAGTTATGTAACAGGAAATGGGAAAAATAATGGGGGAGTGACCTCAAAGTAAATAAGTCCTGCACACAGATGAATCTGTTTTAAAGCCTCACACTGAAAGGTGGAGTGTTGACCAATGGCTGCAACTTGTGAAGTTCTATCATTTCTTCCACAGACAATACAATCTCCTCTTTTATTCTGCTAACCCTGTAGTTTATATCTGTACAAACGTGTTCTGAAATATCCCTGTGTGTCTGTGTCTGATTCCCTGTTTGTGTGTCAGATGCCCTCCCTGTATCAGTGGGGTCTTATTCTGCATAAAAATTGCTAACCCTGTAGTTCTGATCAGTACAAACATGTTCTGAAATGTCTCTGTGTGTCAGATGCCCTCCCTGAGTATCAGATGCCCTCCCCGAGTGTCAGATGCCCTCCCCGAGTGTCAGATGACCTCCCCGAGTGTCAGATGCCCTCCCCGAGTGTCAGACGCCCTCCCCGAGTGTCAGACGCCCTCCCCGAGTGTCAGACCCCTCCCCGAGTGTCAGACGCCCTCCCCGAGTGTCAGACGCCCTCCCTGTGTCTCAATGGGGTCTTATTCTGCATATAAACCTCTATCCCTGTAGTTTATATCTGTACAAACATGTTCTGCAATGTGATTCTTATATCAGTTTGTCAGTTCATATTTATGTCTCTCTGTCAATTATTCTAGATGTGTAAAATGTGAACTTTGAACAGAATATATTAATTTAAAACTCCTTATCAAAGCTTGACCTTGTCTGATCTCTGAAGATAAGTCAGGCAGGGCCTGGTCAGTACTTGGATGGGAGACTGCTGGAAATACCAGGAGCCACAGTGGGGCAGCAGTGGTGGCTGTAGTGAAAACTGTTGTTGTTTCCTTAGGCAAGATTTTATCTATATTGTTCCAGTTAGTGTTAGTAACAAGTTGACTGACAGCATTGCTAAGCGCCCACCCAATGCCAAACCAGCAGTGGGGGTGGGAAGGGGAGTTAACTTCAACAGCCTTGCTCCAGATTGGCCTTTTGGTTGCTATGATACTCGTGGTCAGAAATCCAAATATGGAACTCGACTCCAAATTGGTGTCTATAACTGCTATCCTCAATGACTGTCATTTGCCTGGAACCGATCGCTGTGGGTGGGTCAGTCCACTTCTTTATACAGTCTGTGGTCGATATTGCAATTAGGTTTACCTCATAACTATAATTTCTTGATTGTTTTTCCTTACAGAAGAGGAGAGTGACATGTGCGTGCGTGACCATGCCCTGCTCTACTACCGCCTGCTGCATTGTGGGATTGAGGAGACGCGACGGTTCGTTCAGATGAGGAGGTCTGACCCAGGGCTGGGCGTGCTGATTGGGCGCCCCCAGCAGAGCATCAACAGCTGGGCTCAAAGCTTCAACACTATGCAGCCTCTGTGTGGAGCCACCACTACACCCGATACATCCACCAGAGGGAGCCCGGAACACACAAACTTTTACCCCAAGACTAACCTGAGCAAAGAGCTAAGAACATGTCAGGTAGACAGCACTCCCACAGGTAAGAATGGGCATTTTATATTTTTTTTAAAAGGTGCCATTTTGAATTATTAAAGGTGCTATCTGTGTAAACCCTCAGTCGTCCAGGTGTGATCCATAGCATAGTTAAATCTGTCAACTGGACAAATCATTGTAGGAGTGAAGACATTTCGCTGCTCATCCAAGCCGCTTCTTCAGTTCTGGTCAGAATGCCGGTGGACACTGTCTTAAATCTAGCTGCTTATACAATGTATCTGTACTGGGGAAAGACAGATGCTCACATACATGGGGAAAAAACAAGCACAGGGCCTTTAATAAGGAATATACTATACTATAACATATATAAATGTTTTATTTGTTTATTTTAAAATACAAATTTGATCTAAAACAGGTTTATAATCGAAAACACTTTATTTTTGAGAAATGGCTGATATCAAGACAGAAGCTTTTACAGTAGGACTTATAGACTGTATAATGGATGAAAAACTGTGGCCCCTCTCTCTGTAACTGCTGCTGTCAGACTCCTCATTTTGGTCTTGAAACGTTCATATTAACCAGTTCTACAAATCAGGTGGCTTCCCTCTCCGAGATCACCTCCGCTAGTGTTAGAAACAGGTTTGATTGACAGCAGTGTTGATGGCCCACCTCTGCAAAACCAGTGGGAAGGGCAGGAAGAGGCATTACCTTCAACAACCTCTCTCCTGATTGGCTCTGGTTGTGAACTTGGATTTCCAAATATGGAACTCAGCTCCAAATTGACCCCTATAACTGCTCGCCTCAATGAGCCTTATTGTCCAAAATGCAATTGGACAATAAGGCTCAATGGAGGTAAACATCGATGAGCCTTATTTGACTGGAGCTGAACGCCGTGGATGATGCCACACTCTCTTAGTCTATTTCTTTACGCAGTCTATGGTAAGAGTCTTATCATATTTTTTCTTTCAGATGGTTCTGGTCCGTGCTCAGGGTCTCTCAGTGGAGCTGTCACTCTATCTCTGTCTCCAGCACTCAGCCCCAACGCCTTTCAGGACCTGTGGCTTCAGTTACAGAGTTTGCAAACAGACAAAGGTAACACATTTACAGAAACATAGTCAGAAAATAGTCAGATGACACCACAATTCTATTGGCCTGTTGTGGAAAAATTGAAATTACAGATGAAAAGTAACCAATTTGCAAAGCCTGATGAGTTTTGAAATACAGAAAAAGGTTTATTCTTTGTTACAGCAGATACAGACAGGACTGGGCCCAGGCCTACAATGGCCACAGACTGGAAGCCTCCCGACCCACTGGTCCAAGTCTCTAAGTCCCCCTGTCCAAGTCCCAGTCTCTGTCCCTAGTCTAATCCCCGAGGATTTGAGCTCTGACTATTTATCCCAGAAAGACAAAGCTACGTACATTTCAAAGCAGTGACTTTTGCTTCACACCCATGAGATAATGAACTTTTACACCTGAAAACAGTACAAGACAACAAAGGCTTTTCTGTGGGTGGAGACAGAGCCTTCACACATGTTAATGTGTAGTCTGGGTCTGACAGACTGACACAGATCAAATGCTTTTAAAGGCACAACAGGAATATACTTAATTTTCCATCACATTGGCATTTGAAATATTTACTTCTTTTGAGCAGGTCCAGAGTGCGTCCTCTGTTGTGGGTGGACTCTCTGACATGCTGAGTCAGATCAAAGGTTTCAATGACAGAACTGAGCTCTTTAACGTTTCTGTCAAATACATTATCCACATGTACATTGAAATCCCCTGTAATGACTAAACCATCAAAGTCTATACATATGACTGAAAACATCTCGGTAAAATCACCAATAAAACTTAGATAGTGCTAGTTGGAGAGGGAAAAATCACACTTGCCTCACCACAAGAGCTGTGTCATACATTTTTCTCACTAGTTACCTGCAGTTCAAAGCCTACATTGTGTACCACCAAATGAAAAAGTAACTGTATCAGAATAAACTTACTCAAAATTAGTATTCTGATGGGTCAAATGCCGGTGACAACCTAGTAGGAACACATGTCAGGAAAAAATAAATGCATGCTTTTATAGAGATGTTGTCCTATCTATCGCTCTCCCTGTGTTTTGACATGTTTAGATGCTCAGGACGTTAAAGAAGAGGACTTTTTTTGCCTGGAAACGCTGATCCAATGCTCTCTGATTCCTGTGGACTCCCCTTACAGCCTCCAGGCGGCTCTGCAACTCGTCAACATACAGACCATGGCCTTCACTCCAACCAGCGCTATCCCATGGAAATTTTACATGTATACTCACACGCAACCGGAATGTTCTACCAAAACTGCCCATGGCACTCTGATTTTAGCCGAGCTGCTTTACTCAAATGAAGCTCCAGATGTGGATGAAGCTCCAGATGTGGATGAAGTTTCACAAGACAAGACTTTTGCTGCCAAAGGGATGGAGTTTGAGAAAAGCCGGGTTAAAGTTACAGTGAGGCAGAAGCCCAGAGACGAACCGGCTCTAATGGGGTTTCTGTCTATTCTGTCTACAGTGTTGAACACAGTGGCTTTACAATGTGAAAACAGCCAACAAGGCAAAACACTGCTGTCATAGATGAGCTGAAATGGTCTAAATATACACAGCTTGGCCAAAAAAAAAGCCGCCACAAAAACAAAATGTCACACATGCTAATATTTCGTTGGACCACCTTTAGCTTTGATTACGGCACACATTCGCTGTGCCATTGTTTCGATAAGCTTTTGCAATGTGACAAGATTTATTTCCATCCAGTGTTGCATTAATTCACCATTCACCAAGATCTTGCATTGATGATGGTAGAGTCTGCGAAAAGCCTTCTCCAGCTAATTCCCAAAGATTTTCAGTGGGGTTTAAGGTCTGGACTCTGTGGTGGCCAATCCATGTCTGAAAATGATGTCTCATGCTCCCTGAACCACTCTTTCACAATTTGAGCCCGATGAATCCTGGCATTGTCATCTTGGAATATGTCCATGCCATCAGGGAAGAAAAAATCCATTGATGGAATAACCTGGTCAGTCAGTATATTCAGCTCACCTCATTCTTTGAGCACAGACTGCTACTGAACCTAGACCTGACCAACTGCAGCAACCCCTACCTATTTGCTTTGTTAAATCTAGGTGGCAACTCTTTTTTGGTCAGGCAGTGTATCAAATGGGTGTATTTAGTCCTGGTTTACTCTTGGGTTAGTCTTGCTTTAGCCCTGGCTTAGTCCTGATTTAGTCCTGATTTAGTCCTGGTCTCTGTCTGTTCTGTTCTCAGTATTCAACAGTGTCTTTACAATGTGAAACTAGTGAACAAGGCAAAACATGAAATTGCCCAAATTTCAAATACTTTGAAATCAGACGTTTACATACACTATATAAAAATACACATATGCTTTTTCCCCACTGTTTGACATGAAATCAGACTAAACTTTTCCTGTTTTAGGTCGATTAGGATTACCAAAATTATTTCTCTGTGTAATCCCTCAGTTGTCCAGGTCTGATCCATAGCAAAACATCAAGTTAAAATCTGTCAACTGGACAAATTGTTGAAAGCGTAAATCAGAATGGGTCAGATTGCTGGTGGCCACTGCCTTAAATCTATCCGAGGGGAGGGGCTAACTACACTGAAACTGTAAACAGCTATTGTCTCCAGCTTCAGCTGAAACTACCCTATTCAGCCCTTAACGACCCTGCTATTGTTCTCATTGTTCTGGGTCTGAGGATGGAGTTGTAGATGGGGGAGAGATTATGTCTCAGGCCCCCATTTCTGTTTAAGGAAGGATTCTCTTTCCTAAAAAAAATAGCTTCTTTAACTCCTCTCTCAAACCATTTATTTTCTCTGGCTAAGATCTGAACTTCACTATCTTCAAAGGAGTGGTTAGTGGCTTTGAGATGGAGATGTACGGCGAACTGGGGTCCAGAGGAACTCTCCTGCCGGTGTTGGTACATCCTCTTATGGAGTGGCTGTTTAGTTTCTCCAATGTAACGCTCACTGCACTCTTCACTACACTGAATGGAGTAGACTACATTACTTTGTTTATGGCTTGGGGTTTTGTCCTTTTTTCTGGGTTCAGATTATGAACCCAGAAGAAAAGATGTTACCATTCCTTAAACAGCGGGTGTGTTTGTGATGTCTTTGTGACCCGGATTGCATTTCCAATCATTTGCATGAGGTTAAATCTGTGAGTGATTACTTTTAGTTTTCTTCTGCCATGTTTATCTAGCCAATTAATATTAAAATCCCCATAAAGAGGACGTTTCCATTACACTTTTTCAGAATCTCAGTAAGATGATCATAAAATACATCATGGGTTGAAGGGGGCCTGTACAGTACAATGACAGCAAATGACAACTGCAACTGACAGTCGATTAGTCGCTCCCACACATTCCAGAGAATCTCCGACTGCTTCAAACTGTCCTTACTGAACATCATTACTACTCCTCCTTTGCCATGTTCACATAACGTCTGTAGATATTATAGCTGGGGACATGGCTGCAACCCTCAACAACAAATACTGCTATCCAAGTCTCAGAAATGATAAAAAGTCAAAATCAACTTCAACTTGTTCAGCCTTAGGCACAACACTTCTTATATTTGGTGCCCCCCAAAACACCTTTTGGTTTAACTTTTGGATCCCATAGTACTTTGGCATGGTTTGCAGTCTGAAATAGTCTGTATTTTTGTTGCTTAACAGGAGCAGCAGCAGATGTTGGGTCACGTGATGTAAAAACATTCCCTACATCGCTTTTCTGTTTATTTACACTGTGTTTTATGGTCTCCAGAAGTATATCTGTGCTTGATCAGGGCAGCACACGTCCAGCTTTAGCACATGGAAAGACCACGGTGTTGTATCCTCCACACCGCCGCTCACAGTTGCTGACAATCAAGTTATCAATCCGTGTGTTTGTGCTGAATGTTCATGTGGGTAACTCACTGCGTCCGTGGCTGTAGCACGTTCAGATGGAGGTGAAACGCCGCCAGCTCCGGTTAGCTCTGCCCCGACAGGTCCTGGGTGAACATGCAGTAACAGTAGAGCGCACAGCAAAGACGGAACGGCTGATCCTTGGTGCCTCTTATCAAACGGGAGTTTGTACTCCCACGCAAAACTGCACGTCCTTGTTTAAGCACTGAAGCATAAACGGCATGTTTGCTCAACGAGTTGATGAGAGGTAGGGTGTGTGTCCAGGTGTAGTTCGACTGGCGGTGACACGCGTCCTGCCGGTCACTCCACACTGACAGCACTACTGCAGAGCACACAGATGGCTGCAAACATGTTCCGTTTTGCATTTTTTTGACCGCAGGACATGTCTCCAGACATGAAGGTCTTTGTCCCTGTGTGCATTTGCAAACTGTAATATGGCTTTTTTACGTTTCCTTTGGAGTAATGGCTTCTTCCTGCAGTGTCCTTTCAGCCCATGTCTGTACAGTCCTTGTTTCATTGTAGATAATGACACACTCTTAGCAGCTTCAGCAACGTCTTTACAAGGTCTTTTGCTTTTGTTCTTGGGTTGATATGCACATTTCAGACTAAAGCATGTTCATCCCTGGGACACAGAACCTGTCTCCTTCCTCAGATGTATGATGCTGGACATTCCCATGGTGTTTATATTTGTTTATACTGTATAATTGTTTGAACAGATGAACGTGACAGCTTCAGGCATCTGGAAATTGCACCCAAGGATGGACCAGACTTGTGCAAGTCCACAATCCTCTTCCTGATATCTTGGCTGATTTCTTTTGAAATGACATGGCGGGCCGCATTTGGCCCCCGGGCCTTGAGTTTGACACATGTGTGTTACACAAAGTAGCAGTGTGTTTCAGGTGTGACTTCAAATACATCCAGGTGTGTCTCTGATTAACTCAAATGTTAACAGTAACCTATGAGACACTTCCAAAGACATCATCATCTGGGTTTTCCCAAATTGTTAAAAGTCATAGTAATCTTACTGTATAAAATAATTTTGGTAATCTTAACTGACCTAAAACAGGAAAGGTTTAGTCTGATTTCATGTCAGACAGTGAGGGGACAAAGCAGATGTGTCTTTTTATATAGTGTATGTAAACTTCTGGTTTCAGTTGTATAATAACTTCCCAGAGTCTCAGTAGAGCTGTGTGTGATGTCACTTCCAGGTCCTTCAGCTGATTGGAAACAATGAACATTTTTACAATTTCCTCTTTTTTTTAGCTACAAAACTCAAACTTAAAGGAGATTGAATTGGAGGTCAGAATCCTCAT
Source organism: Periophthalmus magnuspinnatus (assembly GCF_009829125.3). NCBI lineage: Eukaryota > Metazoa > Chordata > Actinopteri > Gobiiformes > Gobiidae > Periophthalmus > Periophthalmus magnuspinnatus. The sequence goes on from NC_047132.1 coordinate 12,373,978, forward strand.
GTGGAGTCTGCTGTGTAACTTTCAGAACTGGTTTATGTTAATATTTTTGTAATTGCTGGCCCTACCCACATGAAACAGAATGTGGCAAAAAAGTCCAGTATCTTCTCTGTTGGTATAAATTAACTTAATTTTTTTGTTTTGGGGTTTGTTTTTCACAGTAGATATCTGTGTAAACGCTCAGTCGTCCAGGTCTGATCCATAGCAAAAGGTGAAGTTAAATCTGTCAACTGAAGAAGCGGCTTGGATGAGCAGCGAAACGTCTTCACTCCTACAAGGATTTGTCCAGTTGACAGATTTAACTTCACCTTTTGCTATGCTTTTCCACAGTAGCTTCAGAAAGTGGTGCCATTATTCAACCCCAAAGACGTGCTTGTCCGTTAAAAGGACTTTAACGTATAACCAAAAATAAAACCCAAACCAACCAAAAATAAATAAAAAAATACATAGTTGAGTCATTTATTTATGTTTTTATTTGTTTGTTTGCTATAAAGGTACATACTGTTGCTTTAATATTGTCAACATAAAGCTTTGGTCCCTGCAGACTTGCTCATAGTGGGAAAACCAAAACCTTTACAAGCAGGTCTACTTCACAATGTCAAACTGTGTCAAAAAAGTGTAGGAGTTGAGAAAACTACTGCAGTACAGCTTCATTTAAAAGTTTCTTAAGTATTTGAGTGTAGCTTCATGTAGTGCGTTAACCACTTTTGAGAAATATGCGTGCAGAGCGGTTTTACAGAGGTTTAACGGTGAGATGAGTCTTTGGGTCGGTGGCTGTAAACACGCCTTCTGTCATCTGCGGTTTGTTGTGGAGGCAGTTGCACTGAGCTCGGGGCGCTTTATTCTCGGTCAGTGCGCAGTCAGGGTCCGCTCAGAGAACCGGGCAATTGACTTTTGATTCTCACCGACGCCTCCTCTAATTTCCGTCCCTAAAACAGCTACCGTTACCCCGGCGCGCGCACGGAGAGGTACGGACAGGAGCAGTGCGCACGGAGAGGCACGGACAGGAGCAGTGCGCACGGAGAGGCACGGACAGGAGCAGTGCGCACGGAGAGGCACGGACAGGAGCAGTGCGCACGGAGAGGTACGGACAGGAGCAGTGCGCATTGTCGCTGCTTTAAACGGTGAGTGGAGCGTTCAAAACTACACATTGATTTTCAGAAGCCACGGACCGTTTTAATATGTCTCCCTAACTCTGTCTCATGAGCTATTTTCGGCGGGTGCGGTTTCATGTTTCTGTATTTGTGTTTGGGATTCAAAGCACTTGCCTCATAAGTATCAAAGTTCAACTGCATCTGACAGGTTACTTATTTAAAATGGACAATATCATTAAAGATTTCATTAAAAAATAAATAAAATACTAGTCCTGCTTTAGTCCTGGTTCAATCTTGGTTCAGTCCTCGTTCAGTCCTCGTTTTGTCCTGGGTTAAACTTGAGTTAGAGCTGGTTAATTCCTGCTTCAGTCCTGGTTTAGTCCTGGGTTAAACTTGAGTTAGAGCTGGTTAATTCCTGCTTCAGTCCTGGTTTAGTCCTGGTTCATTCCCGGGTTAGGCCTGGTTTAGTCCTATAGTCCTAGTTCAGTCCTAAACTTTTTTTTTTAATTTTGGGAAGTTTATAATTTCTTGGTTTGACATGGGCAATATTGAGGACCAAAAAGGACATAATTGAAAATAAATACAAGAATAAAAGTCTGATTCAGTGAAAAGGTGAATACAAATTTAAATATAAAAAATCAACGTGTAATTAAATAAATACACTGACACGTGGATGCACCATTTATTCATTTATAAGTTGTTGTTTTTTTCCACATTTTTTAATTCCCCTTTTAATTCACTTTTCTTTGTAGCTTGATGCAAATGATTTGGTGGGGCTGAGTGGGCGGAGCTGAGTGTGACTAACATTGGGCTTCTTCCTCCTCTTTATGAGCAGCTGTACTACTACAACTACTACTCTAAATATTACTATCACTACTACTACTCTAAATATTCCTACCACTACTTTAATAGCACTGCTACTGCTACTACTAGAAATAAATAAAATAAAAATAAAAATGCAACTACTACTACAAATACTATAAATACAACTGCTACTACTACCACTACTACTACTCTAGTTGTGTTATTATAGTATAGTATTTGAAATAGTGTTACTGGTATTTCAAGAAGCAGTAGCAGTAGTTGTAGGAGTCACATTTGAAGTAGTGGTAGTAGTATTTTAAATACTTGTAGTATCTGAGGTAGTACTATCAGTACTTGATTTAGTGAGAAAGTACCTTTGCTAAATGTGTATCATAGTTTTACATCAGTGAAGTGGCAGTGTGTGTAAAAAGGCCACGCTGAGTTCTAAAAATGAAAACCTCTTTGTCACCAACATCAAAGGCTCTGCAGTTTAAAAGACTTTAAACCTCCTTTTAAATAAATAAAGGTGTTATAACTTATTTCATAACTATTGTGTATTTCAGACAATCTTTGGCTCTTGTTTACATTATGGTTGCTAGGTAACAGTTATAGATTTACCTCTACATCTGTCACATCTGCTGCTCGAGCCCAACCAGGAAGTAAATTGTTGCTCATCAGATGTGAAGCTTCCTCTGGTAAAAATCATGAACCAACAAGTCAAGCTTCATTACAAATTACAGGGTAAATGGCGTAATGAGATTGATAGTCCTGAACAGTCCAGGTTTAGTCTCATTTTTACTCTAACTTTAATCTCTGTGTAGTTCTTGTTCAGTCCCTGGCTCAGTCCCTGGCTCAGTCCTGGCTCAGTCCTGGCTCAGTCCTGGCTCAGTCCTGGCTCAGTCCTGGCTCAGTCCTGACTCAGTCCTGGCTCAGTCCTGGCTCAGTCCTTCAGAATAATCTGGTGACCTCTATGGGTCTTATAATAGCCGTGTGTGTAATCGGAGCCGCACTAGGCTCTGACAAACTGTTGACACAAAACAATGAACTCCAGCTATTTTTAAATACACATCTAAGTTTTATTCAGTGACTCTAAGACTCTAAGATTTGTGAGTTTTCTGATAAACATTGTGATTGTGATTAGATTTGGGATTCATGTTTTACAAAAAAGATTCTGTTCAAAGTTGACATTTTAAACGTGTCCAGAAGAAATGACAAATTAAATAAAGTATCACATTCAGAACATGTTTATATAGTCTTGGTTTAGTTCTGGTCTTTAAGTTCAGTCTTTCTTTGGTCCTGGTTCAGTCTTGGTTCAGTCTTGGTCCAATCCTGGTTTAGTCCTGGTTTAGTCCTACTTTGACATGGTTTAGTCCTAGATCAATCTAAGTTTAGTCTTTGGTCCTGGTTTAGTCCTGTTTCAGTCCTGATTTAGACTTGATTCAGTCCTGGTTTAATCCTGTTTTTTCTTTCTTTGGTCCTGGTTCAGTCCTGTTTTTACAGATCTAAACTACAGGGTTACAGTTTTTATGCAGAATAAAACAAGAGAATTTGTTGTTTGTGAAAGAAATGATGGGAGTTAAAAAAAACACCAGCTTCATGATTTTCTAACTGGGTCCAGTCAAATTTGGATTTGACTGTGATTCATCTTGAGGCACGATTAGAATCCAAGATGAATCCAAAATGGCTGCTTCAGGGTTAGGTCCTGTTTCACGTCACAGTGACTGCTACGATATTCCTTCCTGTAAATACTGTAATAATTGCTATGAAAATATTGGCTTTGTTTAAATGTGCTGTACCCATAGACTGCATATATAAATGACATAGCTAACTTGCTAGCTGTCGTGTTCCAAATAGGAAGTGATCATGGGCATGCTTTTTGGTTGCATTGGCTCCAATTCACTTTCTATTGAAAAACTGTGGCCCCTCTCTCTGTAACTGCTGCTGTCAGACTCGTCATTTTGGTCTTAAAATGTTCATATTAACCCGCTCTATATGATCCTGGGGTTTTTATTTCCAAGATATGAACATTAATAACAGACAAATCAGGTGCCTTCTTTCCCCGAGTTTGCTCTCACTAGCGTTAGCAACAGGTTTGATTGACAGCGTTAATCTGCCAAATTCGCCCCGTATAACTGCTCTAACCTCGATGAGCTTCATTTGACTGGAGCCAAACGCTCTGGTGACGTCACACTCACTTAGTCCACTTCTTTATACAGTCTGTGGATGCACCCAATTTATTTCCATGAATTTGAGCAAAAAGTAAAGGTATATGGTACAAGGCAAGCACCTGTGTGAACTCTGCTCTAATTAGGATGCTCAGAAATTGGAGATTCAATTACTTTGCCTGAAATGTTCCACAGTGCGGCATTAAACCTCTGTGACGAGCAAGTGACACCTCCAGACTAAGTAACAGATCTGTGGAGAGGCAAGTCCGCTCACAGTAAGGAATAGCCTACAGATGTGTGATAGAAATTGTGAAGGCTTGAAATGTATGTAGCTTTGTCTTTCTGGGATAAATAGTCAGAACTCAGATGCTCGGGGATGGAGACAGGGGGAGAAGGCTGCCAGTCTGTGGCCAGGGCAGGCCTTGGCTCTGTCCTGTTTGTATCTGCTGTAACAAACTATAAACGACAGTGGCTCAGCGGTTAGAGCACGTGTGTCAAACTCAAGGCCTGGGGGCCAAATGTGGCCCGCCACGTCATTTTATTTGGTTCGTGAGAAGGTAAATTAAAAGGCATGAGCGTCACTTTAAAATAAGTCTACGTTGCTTTAATGTGTGCATTGACCATAAACTAATGAGATTTTCCCAACAAGTGGAACTGAGTATTTGCAAATAATGTTCAAAATGTTCAGGAAGAGGAAAATTGTAGGCATGGAAGGCAGTTTCAAGAAAGGTGAATGTGGAAATATCTGTTTTAAGGAGAAAAGCCTGTTTGTTTTTTTTGTTAGGAGGTGGACCCTCCTGGTGTGTGCGCAAATGTGTTAGGAGTAGATTGTACTTGTATGTGAGCAGGTGTGCCCTGACCAGATACAGACTTTTAAAAATGTCAGTTTATCAGGGGATACACAGTTACACAGACATGCAATATTTGCAACTTGAATAAGTAATAAATACAGAAACAGTTATTTAATGAGTTAAAAAGTAGTTATATTTATTTCACATGACATTTGGTTACATTTAGTGACATTTATACTGCCGCAGAGTTACATCTGGCCCTCTTAAGGGCAACCATTCTGCTGATGTGGCCCTTATTGAAAATGAGTTTGACACCCCTGGGTTAGAGTGTTGGTCCCCCAACCCGATGGTCGGAGGATCGAGTCCCGCTCTGACCAAGTTCTGTCGTTGTGTCCTTAGGCAAGACACTTCATCCACATTGTCTAGTATGAAAGTGGTGTGTGCGCGAATGATAGGTGGTGGTCGGAGGGGCCGATGGCGCAGATTGGCAGCCTCACGTCCGTCAGTCTGCCCCAGGGCAGTTGTGGCTACAATAGTAGCTTACCATCACCAAGTGTGGAAATGAATGAATAATGACTATAGTGTAGCACTTTGAGAGGCTTTGACAAGTCTGTAAAGCGTATTACAAGTGTTAGCCATTATTATTCTGTGTTTCAAAACTCACGAGCTTTGCAAATTACTTTTCAACAAGAATTGTAATTTTTTCCACAACATACTTTTCAAGGTATTTCTCTAGCAGTAAAACACATGTGATTGAATAGATGGGAGATAGATAAGTCAAATGCCATACTTTGGAACATTTCAGGAAAAGCAATAACTTCTCCATGGAAACAAGCAGGTGGCAGGACAGCCTAACTCCCCACCAGAAAAGTTCCGTAGTGCAGCTTCAAGTACATCTCAGGTCAAATGGAACACTTTGACTCGACTCTCCTTTCCATGTCTGGTACTCTACAAGCTAATGTTTACCTCCAGGTTAGCATGCTACGTGTGCCATGGCTGCAGCCGCTGTTCTTTAGCTAGTCATTCATTAACACGCCAAATATGTAACCAAAGATTAATCTTTTACACATCTCAAAATATAAACTGCTGATGGCGTAGCTGGGTAAATAAACTGGGATCACGGACCTGGTCATTAATGGAAATGATGTGGTAGTTTTTCTTCAGTGGATTTTTGTCCAACTTTTTGTCAATTTTCATACATTTCTGAGTGTTTTCTAAGTGTTTACCTCTGACACAGTTGGTGTTTAAAATAAAAAAAAAGTATTCTGGCTAAACTTACCCCAGTTGTGGAATAAGTTGACCCAGGTTTTTGGTTAAGTTGAACCCATAGACTGTAAAGAAGTGGACTAAGTGAGTGTGATGTCACTCATAGCATTCGGCTCCAGTCAAATGAAGCTTTGAAAGTTAATGCCCTTCCCACCCAGACTGCTGGTTTGGCAGGGGGTGAGCGCTTAGAAATGCTGTCAATCAAACCTGTTGCTAACACTAGCAGGAGCGACCTCGGGGAAAGAAGGCAGCTGATTTGTCTCTTATTAATGTTCATATGTTGATTAACAGACACAATAGTGAAATAAAAACCCCAGGATCATGTAGAGCGGATTAATACGAACAATTTAAGAACAAAATGACGAAGCTTTCAGCAGCAATTACAGAGTCACATTCTGAAAATGTTCTGCAGGTGAGTTCCATGTCTGCTTTTTTTTTTGTTTTTTTTACATGTTTCCACAGAATGAACTAGAGAAGTAAAATAATTAAATTGAAATGCTGATAATGTGGTACATTTCACTTCCATCATAGTGTTGAGACAGTACACATCAGGGCTCTGTCAGCTCAATGACTGAAGCAGAGTTTAGTGGGATTAGAATATTGCTGATAACCCAATACATGTAAATGTACCTTTGTCTTCACACATTTTGCACGTACATGATCTCTCCATTCTTAGACCTGATGGAGGTGCACTGTCCCATTGAATTTACTCTCCCTCATAACAAAAGTTCAGCCCGTCTTTACGCTTAACTACACAGGGAATTTCACCCTTTTGGCTTTTACCAGTCAGTAACCCTAGATAGGATTTCCACCTAGTGCCTGTTCACTAAATAAGAGGGACGTTCGCCTATTTGGCTGTTTAACTAGAGGGACTTTCACCCATGACTGTTCACCATAATGACTCCAAATTCAAATAGGTCCTGATTCTAAACATTATGTAAAGCAAAGAGTAGCACAAGTATAGCCATGTTCACCTTTACACAGTGTCTCACAGTTGACATTTTCCATTCTGCACTTCAGAGCTGATTATCAGCTTTTTATCAGAATAAAACACAGATGAATCTGGCTGAGGGGCGGGGCTAGTGACAGGAGCACTGCAGGGGCATCACAGGGAGGGTACTGTGTTGTTGTGTAGTGACTTTCAGCTGCTTTACTCCTCTTCAGTTAGAATCAGTTTCTGTCTAGGTCCTCTTGAAGATTTGCTCCTCATTTTTGTTTTAGCACTTAGTAACAGCAACAGCTTAGTGTCAGGATGAGCAGTCTATAAACTGTCTATGAAAAGTGAGGAGAGGGGGAGGGCCACTGTTGATGGGATTGTATCTGCAGCATGGTGTTAGAGCAGGTCGGTGGTACACATGAGATTTTGAAGCACAAAAGATTGAAAAAGGCCAATTAAGTAATTGAAATAAGTGAATTTTAGCTTTTATGAGGTGAGTTACACATTGTACAGGCTCAGAGCGGTGGCTCAACTTACCCCAGTCTCCCCTATTCAGTTAGATTTGTTTTCAGTGGTTTACTTGTAACTTAAAGAATAGGTATTTTACTTCTATGGAGTATAAAAGAGGGTGTATTTTACTTCTATGGGGTATTAACTGTAACACATAACATATTTAGATCACCATGTTTCCTTTTATTTTTTTGAAAATCCTACTCACTCAAATGATACTCACTCAAACCTAGCGGGAGTGACCTCGGGGAAAGAAGGCGCCTGATTTGTCTGTTATTAATGTTCATATCTTGATTTATGGACACGATAGAAAAATAAAAACCCCAGGATCATGTATAATGGGTTAATACAAACATTTTAAGACCAAAATGATGAGTCTGACAGCAGCAGTTGCAGGCAGAGGGGCCACAGTTTTTCAATACGAATTGGAGCCAGAGTCGACAGAGCTGGAAGCACGCCAATGATCACTTCCTGTTTGGAACACAGGGGCTAGCATGTTAGCCATGTCCATTCATATATCCAGTCTAAGGGTGAGCGTAGCCAGTGCGTGTTCTCTCCTGTTGCTGCTTTGGCTCATACTGTTACTGTAGGAATAATCCATGTTTATTTATTCATAGGGAAATTCTATAACATGATATAGGAGAATTAAAAATGCAAAGGGCCATTGTAGTAAAGCCACAGGTTGGGAGGTGTGTGTCAGATGCCCTCCCATCCTCCTGTTTATGGGTTTAAACCTGCAGCATTTTGAAGATGTTAAAAAAATTGTTAATTGCTATGATAACGGTCCTAATTTTTAATCATTCTGAAACCCATGGATATGTCTGTCAGATGCCCTCCCATCTTCCTGTATGCCTGTGTGTCAGATGCCCTCCCATCCTCCTAAACCTGTTGAATAAGTGAAGAGCACTTTCCGACTGTGGGGTACAGTTACTGCTTTGGGTTACTCACCACAAACAGGCACTTCTCTCAGTCTGTCCCACAGTGTGTCTTTCTCTTTCTCTCTGTCACTCTCTTCCTGTCTCTCTCTCTTCCTTCTTCTTTTATCTCTTCTTTCTCTGGGTTTTGTGTTCATCTTGTTCGACACCGTGCAGCACACACAGGTAAACGAACCTTATTCTTCACACATTATTCTAACGTAATGTACTTACACCTTAATGTGAGCATTTTGAAACTTTTTGTCATTCAAAAGATTTAAATTATTAATTACTATCGCACCAGTCGGAATTTTGCATCATTCTGAAACCAATTTTTACAATTTACTCTTTTTTTTTAGCGTTAAAAATAGCTAGCTGGGTAATAAGTGAGACAGAAAGTGTAAAAGGCTGAAGTAAGAAGCTAGGCTAGGCTAAGCTAGCTAGCAGTGAGATATACACACTGCTAATCCTATGTAATTACAAGATTGAGTACATGATCTGATACAATTTGAGGTTGAACATATGTTTTTGAAAGATAATTGTGTCTTGTTTGAATGAAAACAAAGTTAGAAATCAGTTGTGAAGGTTCTGGATGGTCCCATAGACTGTATATCTAAATGGGCATAGTTAACCTGCTAGACTCCATGTTCCAAACAAGAAGTGAGCATGAGCGCGACTCAGCTCCATTGACTTTGGTTCCAGTTCACTTTCTTTTGAAAAACTGTGGGCCCTCTCTCTGTAACTCGTCATTTTGACCTTAGATGTTCATATTAACTCACTCTACATGCAGCTGGTGTTTTTATTTCACTATTTTGTCTCTAAATCAAGATATGAACATTAAAATCTGCTTCGCTGGGCTTCATTTGGCTGGAGGACGCTACAGGTGATGTCACACTAAACCCACTTTTGTATTCACCTTGTTCTGAAAATTTCCTTGGGCGCCACCATCGCCATTTAGGTTGTATTATTTTGTTTGGAGCTTCTAATCGCCCAGATAGCAATCTTAGCGGTTCAATGAGGAACAGAACAGAGCTGAAACCATTTGTCCAGTACAGACCCAAGTTTGTTTATTTAAAAAAAAATAAAATTACAAAAAGCAAGAAAGATTTTAAAAGAATCAGCATGGCAGTACCTCCTGTTAGAGGTAAGATCTTAAGCCCAAGCCCGAGTCCGAGCCCGACCCGACCCGAATTTCGGGCCGGGTCGGGCCTAAAATGTCAATCATTACGTTCGGGTCGGGTCGGGCCGGGCTTCTCTCTAGCTGACTTTTTAAAAATAAATATATGTTTATAAAAATGTATACTAAAACGATGTGTGGATACTAAACTTAGGAATACTTGTTATAAAAAAAATAATTTGGATAAAACAGAGAAGGCGCTGTAAGGTAATTGCTATTTAACTACTAAACAGGAGCCGCAGAGCCAGAGCATACTCTGCGCACGTGAACGCCCCCTCTTCCCCTCCGCAAGTCCGCATCTATTTTGACCTGGTATCCCTGATATGGAGCAGCAAGAAGTAAAGGATAAGCTAAAGACAGGGGAACTGAAAAGGCAAACACGCACCGGCAAGAGTGAGGTGTGGAAATGCTTCAAATTGATTGTTGAAAATGCTACAGAAACTTGCGTTGGCTTCGCTGAATGTAGTAAATGTGGTGCTTTGCTTTCATACGAGAGCAAAAAGACTGGCACCTCGACGCTGAGCAGGCATTTAAACAGCTGTACTGGCAAAAGTGATGATCGTCAAACATCTATATTATCATTTGTCCCAAAGACCGCACCTCTTCGCGCTAAGCAGACCATCACAGACAAGTGTGTGGACTTTTGCTGTCAGGACCTTAGACCATTTTCAGTAGTTAGTGGCGAAGGTTTTTTATTTCTAGGCTTATTTTTACGCATGTTTAACTTTGTTTGGTTCTTTATTTTTTTTTATTTATCCTCACAAATAAAATATGAAATTTCGGGTTTGCTTCGGGCTCGGGCCTGCAAATCAAGTTAATTGGTCGGGCTCGGGCTGGGTCGGGCTTTAATACCGGGCTGGATTTTTTAGGCCCGATCTTACCTCTACCTCCTGTACACACAGCACCCTCTCCTAGCCAACTGAGGTTTGCTCCTTTTATAGAGCACCTCCCTAATTGGCTGAGCCCACTCTGTATTACAGGTAAGTTTTCCCACATCCAAATCTATTGTTAAAAATGTGCTCTAATCAAACAGTGTAAATATTTATTCAATTAAGTTGTTTGTTAAAATAGAGCTCTATGTTTACTTTATTTGTTTTAACAATGAACACTAATTAGATAACCAAAAAGCTAAAATACAGGACACCCCTCCTTGTTAGCACCCAGTTGTCTGCCCCGAACCTTCTTAAGGTGCTTCGGCTCCCACCTAAGGCAGACAACATGGGTAAGTTAAAATTTGCAACAATTCAATTACAATCAATGAGCCGACACAACATTTCTCAATAAAATATTTTAAACTTTTGTGTATATTGTCCTTTCTTTCTGCTAGCCTCAAAGATAGGCCCATATAATGGACTAGCTACATTACAGAGCGGCTGATCTTGACGGCAAATAAGTTCTACAGGGACAGAGCCGTTTTAAAGCTTTTCAGAGAATCGTTGCAGTGTTGACATGTTGTTGCACATAAACATTGAACATTTGACACAAACCAAACCTACTTTATACCATATTTTAGCGCCGAAACTTTTCCCAAATTCCCCATTGAAAAGAACGGGATTTCAACTTAACTGGAAGTGCTACTACAAAGAAAGTTCAGTTTAATTGCATTTACGGAAAAAGTGGGCGGGGCGGAAAAAGTCAATACAGTCTATGGTTGGACCTGGAAGTGACAACATTACATTAGCCTTGGGTTCCTCTTTGAAGTCCTTGCTTAAATATGTGTTTTTAAGGAGTGCCCCAGTCTTGTGTGTTATAGGTATTTTTGTGTTTTATTCAGGCGATGGCTCGTCTGTGGCAGAAGATTCTGGCTGTCTTCAGTCTGTTTATCACTGGCTGGATGTTTGGAGTTTTACGTCTGCACTTTGCTTCTGATGTGAGTGTTTAAAGAAGACATACGGAGCTTCTGTTATACCACTATACTGAGGAATGAACTTGATACTCAATACTGATCCCGATACTACGATGATAATAAAAGCACTCTTTCTTTAGACGATAGAATGTTATTTTCCACATTAAATGTTCATACTTTGTGTTCTATTCCCATGTGGCCTTATATCTGTGTAATCCCTCAGTGTCCAGTAGGTTCATAGTGGTCCATGGGTGTATACTAGTCTATGTCTTACACGTCATTCTAAAGATATTCAGGAAAGGTTCATTTTTGTAGTATCGATACTTGTTCAAATGAGTATCTAGTTTCGATGCTAGTTTTAGTATCGATCAGTATCTGATTTTTGATACTTTCAATACTGACCCTTTTCCATCAGATGTAGTGTGTTGATACTTTGCAGCTGATTTCCTGGGTCATAAACAGGTTCTAGTCAGATTGCTTGTGGCCACTGCCTTATATCTATCTGAGGGGAGGGGCTAACTACACTGAAACTGTAAACAGCTATTGTCTCCAGTTTCAGCTGGAACTACCCTATTCAGCCCTTAATGACCCTGCAATTGTTCTCATTGTTCTCGGTCTGAGGATGGAGTTATAGATGGGGGAGAGATTATGTCTCAGGACCCCATTCCTGTTAGGAAAGAGAATTCTTCCTTAAACAGGTTTAAGGAAGAATTCTCTTTCCTAACAAAAATAGCTTCTTTAACTCCTCTCTCAAACCATTTATTTTCTCTGGCTAAGATTTGAACTTCACTGTCTTCAAAGGAGTGGTTAGTGGCTTTGAGATGGAGATGTACGGCGAACTGGGGTCCAGAGGAACTCTTCACTGCTACAACAATTTGTCCAGTTGACAGATTTAACTTCGCCTTTTGCTATGGATCAAACCTGGACGACTGAGGGATTACGCAGATAATAGGCTCGATACCGATTCCAAAAATCACAGTGATAATAAAACACTTTCTTTAGACAAAGTGTGATGTTCCACATCACCAAATGTTTGTACTTTGTTTTCTATTCCCATGTGCCTTATATCTGTGTAATCCTTCAGTGTCCAGTAGGTTCATAGTGGTCCATGGGTGAATATTAGTCTATCTGTCTTATACTTGTTCTGATACAGCTCAAGATCATTCTAAAGATCTTCAAGAAAGGTTCATTTCTGTCTTGTGAATGGGACTTTTTAGTATCTAGTTGCAATACTAATTTTAATATCAATTAGTATCAGATTTTCGATACTTTTGAGAACCATAGTACAAAATATATCTGGGCTATATACAAAGGGTAGGCAGGAGAAAAACATGCAAGGATCAAATGGAGATAGTAATTTGTAACATATTCAGTTCTGTGAGTTTTTAATGTAAAATTTGTTTTGTCTTTTCAGGAGGAGCGAAAGCAGCTGCCAGTGCAATTTGTCAGTAGACAGCTTCAGAGCGAGTGGAGCGGCTCCCTCTATATGAACGTGTCCTACCAACTGCTCTCAGGATCCCAGCCTACAACACAGAGTAAGATTAAATCAGGTTTATATAAATGGACATAGATAACCTGCTAGCTGCTGCATCCCAAATAGGAATTCAGCTCCATCGATTCTGCCTCCAATTCACTTTCTTTTGAAAAAACGTCGCCCCTTTCTATAACTGCTGCTGTCAGACTTGTCATTTTGGTCTTAAAATGTTTGTATTAACCTGCTCTACATGATTTTGGTGTTTTTATTTTGTTATTTGGTCTGTAACTCAAGATAAGAACATTAACAACAGATCAGTGAGGCACCTTCTTTTCCCAAGGTGACTCCTGTTAGTGTTAGCAACGTGTGTGATTGACAGCGTTGCTAAGCAGGGAAGGGCTGACTGTGGATGAAGTCACACTCACTTAGTCCACTTCTTTATACATGAGACTAAACCAGATCTAAACCAGGACTAAATTGTGTTTTGTTTAGGGTTCCTGGCAGTTGGGATTTCTTCCGTTCGTAGGCAGAAGGACCAGTACCTTGTGGCGACTCTGCAGTCTGTTTTCTCTCAGTCTTCGGAGGAGGAGCGGGAGCAGATGGTGGTTGTGGTTCTCATAGCAGATTTTGACGAGCAATGGAGACGATTTATAACAGAGGAAATCCAAAAGAACTTCCCCTCGGAGCTGGAACGCAGACAACTTCTGCTCATCCACGTCCCCAAGAAATACTACCCTCCACTCACAGGTAGAGAGTGCATCATGAAGCTTTATCTAAAGCTCCTATATTATGCAAAATTTACTCTTATGAGCTTTAAACCATGTTATAATGCTGTTACCCCATCAAAACAGACCTGGAGTTGTGTCCTGTTTCATTCAAAGTCCTTTATTATTACTCTGTCTACATCTCCAAAGCTCAAAATGCTCTGACCCACTTTGTGATGTCATGAAGTGGTAGTTTTAAAGTTAACAGCTCCTTTTACCTTTAGTTCAGTAGAGATTGGCAATTACAAGACTAAACCAGGACTAAACCAGGACTAAACCAGGACTAAACCAGGACTAAACCAGGACTAAACCAGGACTAAACCAGGACAGAACCAGGACAGAACCAGGACCAAACCGCGTAACTGCCCCGGGGCTCTCAACTCTTGGGCTCTATGGGGTCTTTCTGTGTGGAGTTTGCATGTTTAAGTAACCCTTTATTATTGATCTATCCACATCTGTAATCCTTAGAATGCTCTGTTCCACCTTGTGATGTCACGAAGTGGTAGCTTTCAAGTTAACAGCTCCTTTTACCTTTAGTTAAGTAAAAATGGACAATTCCAGGTCTGATACGATCCAAATGATTCTAGTGAAGATGCATGGAGTTTAAAATCATCATGGAGCACTTCCTGTAGTAGCACATGACATCACAAGGTGGAACTGGTCTGTTGTTATTGTTCATCACAAGTGTTTTCTGTTTGAGAATATAACTCTAAATACACAGAGTTGTGTTAAACATGTGAGAATGAATCAAAACACAACTCCAGGTCTGTCTGTGATGAGCAAACAACATTAGAACAAAGATCAGAGAATAGTGAAACATGGGCCCTTTAAGAAACACTCCTAAACACCTTATGTTATTTTCTTTTCTTCCAGGTTTGAAAAGAAACTACAACGACCCTTCTGACCGTGTGACTTTCCGGTCCAAGCAGAATGTGGATTATTCATACCTGATTCACTATAGCGCCGCGCTCGGACAATACTACCTCCAACTGGAAGACGACGTGCACTGCGCCAAAAACTTCCTCTCCAAAATCCAGAAACACGTCAAAGACCAGAACTCCAAGAAAACTACCTGGGCCACTCTGGAATTCTCCTCCCTCGGATACATCGGAAAACTCTACAAATCTGCAGATCTACCTGCCCTGGCGCGATTTTTGTTTCTGTTCTATAAAGAAATGCCTTGTGATTGGTTGCTGTCTCGATTCCGTGACTTGCTAACCCAAACACAGCCGATTATTTTCCGACCCTCATTGTTCCAACACATGGGAACTCTCTCGTCATTCCGAGGAACATACAATCATCTAAAAGATAAAGATTTCGAAGAAACATATTCAAATCCAGAGGCGAGTGTTTTTACAAATATGACGGTTTATCAAAAACACTTTGCACATTTGTCGTGGACAGCCGGAGATGACTTTTTCTGGGCGCTACCTCCAGCCAATGGCGATCATTTAACGATTGTGCTAAAAAATCCAGCTTTGTTCACAGAAATTTTAGTAGAAACTGGGAATGGAGGTAAAGATATTCTGAAATCTGCTGAAGTTGAGATTGGGAAAGATGCTATAAACACAAGTAAAGAGGAGAAGAGCTGTAAAGTCTTTGTGTCGGTGGGAAAAATGGAAAAAGGGAAGTTTGAGATGCAAGGTTTGGACAAAGTGCACAGCTTTAACGCCTCCTGTTTGCGAATCCGAGTTACTGCGGGACAATTGGACTGGATCATAGTGAAGAAGATCAGGGTCTCAACAAAACCAGAATCCTCCACATTATAACAGCCTTTGATTTTGTGTAATGTTTTATATTTACCAACACTGAGTGTGTTTACATGTGCTCGGGTTGCCTGATTATAACAGTGTTCTGGATATGACGTTAACATGTGCTCAGAGAAACCAGGATACTCATGTTCCTGTACACATGTGCAATCAGAGAATCTTGCATATTTAGCATAGACTATATATATGAACGGACAGAGCTAACCTGCTAGCCGCTGCATTCCAAATAGGAAGTGAGCATGGCTTCCGGCTCCATCGACTCTGGCTCCAATTTTCTTTACATTAGAAAACTGTGGCCTCTCTCTCTGTAACTGCTACTGTCAGACTTGTAATTTTGTTCTTAAAATGTTTGTATTAACTCGCTATACATGGTCCTGGTGTTTTTATTTAGCTGTTGTGGCCGTAACTCAAGATATGAACATTAATAATAGACAAATCAGGCACCTTCTTTTCTCAAGGTCACTCTGGCTACGGTTAGCAACAGGATTGATTGACAGCATTGCTAAGAGGTTCGGGCGGGAAGGAGCATTACCTTCAACAGCCTCGCTCTGGATTGGCTTTTTGGTTGTTATTATACTTGAAATCAGAATTCTTAATATGCAACTTGGCTCCAAATTCACCCCTATAGCTGCTAGCCTTGATGAGCTTAATCACACTCACTTAGTCCACTTCTTTATACAGTCTATGGTATTTAGAGTGGTAATTATGGTAGCTATGACACAGATATGTAGCAGCTCTGCTAACTTTTGGCTTTTTAGCATGTTTTTAACAGGGAAGAAAGAAGGTGTATATTCAAATAAGAACATCTGCAACAGCTTCACAGCTTCAGGAAAAGTCATTATGAACAGTGAAAAACTATGGCAGAGTGTCAGTTTAGTTTAAAAGCAACACAGACACAGAGGTCAGCCTGGTGTTAAAGACGATTGGATTTAAAGGGCTCGTATTACACTATTTTCTGATCTCTGTTCTAATGTTGTTTCATCATCACAAACAGACCTGGAGTTGTGTTTTGTTTCATTCACACACGTTAACACACAGACCCTGAATATTTAGGCTGAGTTCTTCCCTCAAAAGAAAAACATTCTGTTCCACCTTGTGATGTCATGTGATAGTGCAGGAAGTGCTCCACAGTGTTTTTAAACTCCACACACCTTCACTAGAATCATTTGGATCATTTCAGCCCTGGAATTGACAATCTCTACTGAACAAAAGGTAAAAGGAGCTGTTAACTTGAAAACTACCACTTCATGATGTCACAGGGTGGAACAGAGCATTTTGAGCTTTGAAAATGTAACAGACTAATAATAAAGTGTTACTCAAACATGTGTAAATGAAACAAAACACAACTCCATGTCTGTTTTTGACAACATGGCTTAAAGCTCACAAGAGTCAGTTTTCACGTAATATAGGACCTTCAAACAGTGGACTGGTTTATTTTGTTAATAAGTTTAAAATTCTATTACTTTAAAAAGAGGTTTGAGTTGTAGGAAAGTTGCTGTTCCTGCCTGATCTGTTACCTCAGTTCGCACATGCTCAGTACAGCATCAGTTTTAGTCATCAGGATACTGCATCTAAATGCCAAGGTGTCCTGGATACTATCAGAATATTCCAGTGAGAGTGTCCTGGTTTCTCATAACCTGGACACTGTCTTATCCAGGATACTGAGGTCAGGATACTCTGTTTACATGGACACACACAAAACCCTCATAAAACCTAACCATAACCAGGATACTTGAGAGCATGTGAACACATCATAGACTGTATATATAAATGGACATAGCTATCCTGCTAGCCATCACATTCCAAAAAGGAAGTGAACATGAGCACAATCCCGGCTCCATCGACTCTGGCTCAAATTCACTTTACATTGGAACTCTCTGTAACTGCTACTGTCAGGCTCATCACTTTGATCTTAAAATGTCCATATTAACCCACTCTACATGATCCTGGGGTTTTTATTTTGCTATTTTGTCTGTAATTCAAGATATGAACATTAATAATAGACAAATCAGGTGCCTTTTTCCCCCAAGTTCGCTAAGCTCCCTCTCTCTGCCAAACCAGAGGTGCAGGTCGAAAGGGGGGTTTCCTCCAGATTGGCTCTTTGGTTGCTATAAACCTCATGATCGTAATTCAAAATATGAAACTCGGCTCCAAATGTGCTCCTATAACTGCTTTAGACTCAATGAGCTTCATTTGGAGCTGAACACTGTGGGTGACGTCACACTCACTTAGTCCACTTCTTTATACAGTCTATGGAGCACACTCAGTGACTGGAGTTATTACTGGGGTCAGAGGTTGGGGTTTTTGTTATTCTGTGTGAAATTTTGGAAGTAAACTTATCTGCAATTGTAGATTCACTTATTGATACTTTACAGCTGATGTTATCAACATTCCCTTGGGCTGTGAAGCTAACTGGAGGCACTGGTATGACTGAAGCTGAGCTTTATTTTAACACAATCTGACCATAAAGAACTGACTTATCTGAACTACAACAGGTGAGCTGATTTGTGCTGTTAAACAAGTCCCTCTCAAATAGCGTTACAGTCACAAGCTAGCTAGAATCAGCCAACAGTTTTTCAGTTAGTCACTCTCACTTTTTTGTTGAAAATCAAACTTCAGGACCATGAACGCTCGGATTGATCACAGGCTCCTGAAAATGAGATTTTTAAATCCATTTAGTGTTTTTTTGAGTTTTCAAATAATCTTAACACTTTTTGGCAGTGTTTGGTAATGTGTGCACTGTGTCTCCATGGTAACTGCCAAAAGTTCCATCACAGACATACATGTAGAACACCCCGAGATTAATGTCACTGCAAAGTATCAATAGGCATTTTTATTGCTAATAAAAATACATGACTTGACAAATATTCTCTTCAAACGCTGCCAAATCCTAAGAGTATCACAGATTAAGAAAAAGAATACTGGAGAAGGAAAATGAAGGTTAAAAGCTCTGAAAAGTCCCATTTACAGAACATGTCTGAATTAAAGTTAAATCCACCATAGAATCTGGTCTTTTTGAATGATGAAGAACACGTGCAGAACATGTGATGTTTGAAACATATTGAAGTATATTTTATTATGTTTATTTTATGTGTTTGATAATGCTTATAAAATGCTCTTTTCACATTCCTAAATGGTTTTCAGTGTCCTTTAGCATCTCTGGCTTAAACCTGCATTTGACCCATCCTTCAGTGTCTTTTGTTTAGACCTGCATTTGACTGGACTAAACCAGGACTATACAAGGATGTGAATGCAATCATGCTTATGTTTTATCATTAATGAATTCTATGCTTATATTGTTATGGGACTAACAGGGTGTGATGGAAATCTCCAAGCCTGTGTAACTGAAATGTATAATTAGGTCATAAAGTAATTGAAGTTGAAAAGTTGAAGGGTTAACAGTTGTGTAACCTAAAAGATCAGAAAGGCCATGTGAGTGTGGGGAGGGGACTGGGATGTTGTTCTACTAACAAATAAGGAAACTGCTGAGGAATGTCAAGCTGTTAATAAAAGGCTGCTTTGAGGAGGGGACAGAAAAGAAGGCAGAGCAGACCTCGTTGAAGCAGTCTGCGTAGTCTCTTCTCTGTGCTTGCTTCCCTCTGATCAGAGTAAGAGAAAGTCTGATACCTGTTTTGAGTCTTTTTTTTTGGGTAAACCAGCGCGCCAAGAACAGTTTTCTTGGCAAAGGACTAAATCAGGGACTAAACCAACCAGGACTAAACCAAGACTATAATCTAAAATGAATCCAGGACTAAAACAATTTTAAACCAGGTCTAAACCAGGGCTAAACCAGGATTAAAATAGGACTAAACCAGGCCCAAACCAGGACTAAATGAGGATTAAAATAGGACTAAACCAGGCCCAAAGCAGGACTAAATGAGGATTAAAATAGGACTAAACCAGGACTAAACCAGAACACCTACACTAGGGCTAAAAATGGTTCAAACCAGGTCTAAACCAGGGACATAACCAGAAAACTAAATCAGGGACAAAACTAGGTCTAAACCAGGTCTAAGCGAGGCATTATTTATGAATGTGACTAAACCAAATGTCCCAGAGCTGGAGAGGAATAACCACAGTAGTACCACACACCACAGCTCTATTGATACTTTGCAGTTGATAGCAAACAACGAAGTTAAATCTGTCAACTGGACAAATCTTGTAGGAGTGAAGACGTTCTGCTGCTCATCCAAGTCGCTTCTTCAGTTCTGGTCAGATTGCTGGTGGCCACTGCCTTTAAATCTAACTGAGGGGAGGGGCTAACTACACTGAAACTGTAAACAGCTATTGTCTCCAGTTTCAGATGAAACTACCCTACCCCTTAAAGACCCTGCTATTGTTCTCTGTCGTAACGGGTGAGTGTGGCGGACCAAAGGATGCAGACTCAGGGAATATTTAGAGGATTTATTGCAAGAATAAGGACAAGGTACAAACAGTGGGTGATCCGGAGGTGAGCAGGTGAGCAGATGAGCAGGAACATGGGACACAGGAACAGACCACATGAAGGGATGACAGGAAGAAAGGCAGACCAGACGGGCGTAGGGCAGAGCAGGCAGGAGACATCCAGGGCCGGAACACGGAACGCAGGAACAGACAGGAATGCAGAGACACGACAGGGACGAAGTGAACACAACAATGATCCCGCGCTGAGTCTCCTCTCCCAGCTCCTTTTATGCCCAGCAGGCATGTTGATTGCACTGATGGGCTGCAGGTGCGCACAGGAGGAGCCAGGAGCCCAGCCCAGATCTGGCAGGTGAGGGAGGGAAGGAGCACGCAGGGAGGAAAACCAGGAGTGGACACTGCGGATCATGACAGTTCTCATTGTTCTGGGTCTGAGGATGGAGTTACAGATGGGGGAGAGATTATGTCTCAGGCCCCCATTTCTGTTTAAGGAAGGATTCTCTTTCCTAACAAAAATAGCTTAGTGTAAGGGATGGTAACACCTCTCCTTCTAGGTTCAGATTTGCTGTTGTCCTGTTTTTTAGCTCTCTTAGATCTATTGAAGGCCCATTTTGGATATCCACAAGCAGAGAGGGCTTTCTCCACATGTTGATCCTCCTTTACTTTTCCCTCTGTGTTTGTAGGCACCACTTGAGCTCTGTGGTGTAGTGTCCGGATCACTCCAAGTTTGTGCTGCAGTGGATGGTGTGAATCAAACAGCAGGTATTGGTCCGTATGTGTAGGCTTCCTGTAAACTTCTACCTGAAGTCGCCTGTCCTCTCCTATTGTTACTGCACAGTCTAAAAAGGCCAGTTTGTGGTCCTGGGCTTCTTCCCATGTTAGGATCCACAGCATTAATATGTGCAGTAAAAGGCTCCAGATCCTGAAATTTGATTTTGGTCCAGTTGTCATCCTGTCATGATCCGCACTGTCCGCTCCTGGTTTTCCGCCCTGTGTGCTCTTCAACCTCCCTCACCTGCCTGTACCTGGAGCTGGGCGGAGCTCTCGGCTCCTCCCGCGCGCACCTGCTCTCCATCTGGCTAATCACCACACCTGCCATGGATAAGAGGAGATGGGGGAAGACACTCGGTGTGAGATCATCTGTTTGGACTCACCCTGTCTGTGCTGTGTTTTTTCGTCCTCACTTGTTCCTGTCGTGCTCCGGCCCTGGATGTCTCCTGCCTGCTCTGCCCTACGCCCGTCTGGTCTGCCTGTTGTCCTGTGGTCCCTTCATGTCCTCGGTCCCTGTGTTTCCTGTGTTCCTGCTCACTTGCTCACCTGCTCACCTCCAGATCACCCGCTGTTGTACCTTGTTCAGTTGTTACAATAAATACTGTAAATCTGCCCCGAGTCTGCATCCCTTGGTCCGCTACACACACCCGTTACGACACATCCACATATCAAAACCAATGTGTGGGTGGAGTACCTGGAAATTAGGCCAAAGCCTCCTGTTCAAATTGTTCAGCTGTGTTCTCAATATGGTGCTCCGTGTTGCCCACCAGAGGAGCCAGGATGGTCTTCAGATGTTTGGCCACATTGTATGTGATGGAATCAACACTACATACAATGGGTCTGAGAGGTACTCCTTCTTTGTGGATCTTAGGGAGGCCATAGATACAAGGAATGGAATCACCAGGATAGAGTCTGTAATACAGCTGTCTATCAATGGCTTCCTCCTTCTCCAGCTTCTGTAAGCAGTTCAGTTGACAGATTTAACTTCGTTGTTTGCTATGGATCAGACCTGGATGACTGAGGGTCTACACAGACATCTTTGCAGTTGATGTCATAAACATTCCCTGGGACATGATGCTATCAGTCGGCACTGCTCTGTCTGAGGCTTTGTTAGACCTTAATCTGAGCTTTATTTTAACTCAACCTGATCAGAAAGAGCTGACTTAGCTGAAAATACAAGAGGTGAGCTGATTTTTACTGTTAAACTTGCCCCTCCCAAATAGCATTACAGTCACAAGCTAGCTAGCATTAGCCATCAGTTTTTCAGTTAGTCTCACCTTTTTGTGTAAAATCAAACTCCTAAACAGGACCATGAACGCTCAGATTGATCACAGGCTCCTGAAAATGTGCAGTTTGAATCTATTTAGTGTTTTCTCTTGAGTTTTCAGATGTAGATCTATCCTTTTGCTCATATGTGCATTGTGTCACCATGGTAACTGCTGAACATTCTGCCACACACATACATGTAGAACACCCCTAGCAGAACACCTGTACTCATATCACTGTTTCTCCAGTTTAAGACTATTTCTGCAGTGTTGTTGTTTTATTCACACATTTTAACTTCGTCAGCAGCAGAGTGTCGTCCTGTAGCGGACAGTTTTTGGGTTGGAGTCCCCTCTCTCTCTCCTGCACTGTTTCTGGGGCATTCCTGGTGTGGTGATTGGGTTGGCCTGGTATTGTTCAAATGTGCAGTCTCTTCTTTCTGAAATTAAATAAAAAAAATATCATAGAACAGAACAATTTATAATGTCTAGTAGGGCTGAACAATTTGGGAAAAGGGCATCAGACACACCAGGACATTTCAGAACATGCTGTATGCAGAATAAAACAGGAGATTTTGTTGTTTGTGAAGATGTTATGGTACTTGAAATACTGCAGCCTTTCCTTGTCTCCATGAACATGTTCCCTGGAATGTTCCGCAGTATGGCATTTGGCTAAAATATCTCTAGGAAACAGTATTAAATATAAAAACGCTTGTGATCAAATAAATGCAAAATAGGTACGTTTAATGCTGTGCTGTGAGAACATTTCCATGGACACAAGCAGGTGGCACAATCTACACCAGAAATGTTACGCAGTGCACCTTTAAAATCTTACTTACTGATTTCAGATACATCAAAACCAACCAGAAACTCTCCAACAAGTCTTTTTTTTTCATTTATAGCCTTACTTTTTTACATCTAAATGAGCTAAATGTGCTTCTCCCCTGCACAGTTACATTGTATAAGCAGCTCTTGAAGTCTACTCTATGCTGTCTGCAACTCATTACAAAGCCTTGTCCGATAAACAGGAAGTGTGCTGTTAGTATGTTCATTTTTGTTAGCTTCACCATGATGGCAAAACTCCACTCCGGTCTGTAAGAGTTGTGTAAAGTGCTTATAAATTCATCATGGTGAGTTATTAGCATGCTCTGAATGTATAAGCTCAGTGAGGAATAACTTTGGACCAATGTAAACTGTTTAAAATTAACCAGTCTGTTTTTTCCACATTTTTTAAGAAGGCAAAAATCAGGTGTATTGTCTTTAATCCGCACTCACGTTAACTGTTGGACTTGAACCATAGACCTGCAGAAGCACAAATGTCTGTCGCGAGCAGATAGCGTGTCCATGAAGTCTTGAGTCCCGCCCTGGGTGTGGTGTATACAGATTACACCCCTTTAACGCTGCACTAACTTTATAGGCAGAGGTGGAACATAACCAAGTAAAAGTAGTAAAGTACTGGTCTTAAAGGGCTTATATCACACAAAATTGACTCTTGTGAGCTTTAAGTCATGTTATAACACTGTTACTTAATCAAAAACAGACCTGGAGTTGTGTTTTGTTTCATTCACACATGTTTGAGTAACACTTTAGTAAACCTTTAGTTCAGTAGAGATGGGCACTTCCTGTATTACCACATGACATCACAAGGTGGAATCGAGTAAAACATAGGTACTGTATCTGTACTTTACTTAAAGGTCCCATGTTACACTAGTCTCTGATTTCTGTTCTAATGTTGTTTCCTCATCACAAACAGACCTGGAGTTGTGTTTTGTTTCATTCACACATGTTTAACACACAAACCCTGCATATTTAGGCTGATTTCTTCTCTCAGACTGAAAACACTCTGTTCCACCTTGTGATGTCATGTGGTAATACAGGAAGTGCTCCACTGTGTTTTTAAACTCCACACACCTTCACTAGAATCATTTGGATCATTTCAGTCCTGGAATTTTCAATCTCTACTGAACTAAAGGTAAAAGGAGCTGTTAACTTGAAAAATACCACTTCATGACATCACAAGGTGGAACAGAGCATTTTGAGTTTTGGAGATGTAACAGACTAATAATAAAGTGTTACTCAAACATGTGTGAATGAAACAAAACACAACTCCAGGTATCTTTTTAAGTACTGTAGATACTGTTTGAGCTGAAAAGTATTTTAATTATAATGTGAGACCTGCTGAAAAGGCTGACCGTTTATTTTTAACACGTTCATAATTTGAGCAAAACAAAAATATAAAAAATGTAAAAATCAGTTGTTTCTGTTGAACAAAATTCCATTTTGTTTTAAATCACCACATCTGAAGCTTTATAAAACTCAAAATCTGCATGAAATACTTTTACTTTTTACTCTCTAAGTGCATTTTTAAATGGTTACTTAAATATTTTGTGATATTTTAACTTGAGTATTTTTTTTATGCCCTGTATTTGTACATTTACTTAAGTAACAAAACTGAGTACTTCTTCCAGTACTCCCTATATGTACACAGGATAAAGGTGCACTGTGGAATTTTTCTGGTGGGAGCGATCTGCTTGTATCCATGGAGATCATATTCCATCATTTACTTCCTTTAAACTTTTCTCTGTTGCCTATACTCAAACTAGATAGATTTCAAGACTGCGAAACCTGGAGATGTTCTTATTTTAGTTATCTCCATGGCGACAGGAAAGTGAACTCCTCCTCCTCCTCCTCACCTCCTCCTCACCTCCTCCCTCTCCTTACCTCCTCCTCCTCACCTTCTCCACCTCACCTCGTCACCTCCTCCTGTCCTCTTCCTTCTCCTCACCTCCTCGGCCTCATCTCATCCTTTCCTCCTCTCCTCTTCCTCACCTCCTCCTCCTCCTTACCTCCGCCTTCTCCTCTCCTCCTTCTCCTCACCTCCTCCGCCTCACCTCATCCGCTCCTTCTCTCCTCTTCCTCACCTTCTCCTCCTCCTTACCTTCGCCTTCTCCCCCTCTTCCTCTCCTCCTTCTCCTCACCTCCTCCACCTCACCTCATCCGCTCCTCCTCTCCTCTTCCTTACCTCCTCCTCTCTTCCTTCCTTTTCCTCTCTGTCTCACCTCATTCGCTCCTCCTCTCCTCTTCCTCACCTCCTCCTCCTGCTGCTGTCTGCTCCTCCTGCCCTTGTCTGTGTTGCCCTCTGTGTGTCTGCCACCCCCTGGTGTCGGCGTCATGTTGGGGAGTGATTCTATAAAGCCCCATGCTTTGAGACGGTTCAAGCCCTGCTGGGAGCGCGCTGTGGGGCAGACACTGGGAGCAGGTATCCGGGATGGGAGCTCCCAAGTACCTTTAAAATCCGACCAAGAACTGTCTCTCTTCTGTAGGAGCAAGCAACAAAGAGAGTTCCAAGTTTTAAGTTTTATCAGGAGGAAGTTTTACATTCACATCAAGAATCTGATTAGGATCTGATGAGGATATGATCAGGATCTACTGCTGCTACTGTTTTAAAAGGTCCTCAGAAAGTCCTCAAAATGGCGCTAGTAAGCAAAAACTGAAAAGCTTTAATTTGTTTTCAAGTTTGTGAATTGTTTCTAATGTCTTAGTTTTATTACACGTAATAGTACGACGGCTGTATTGTGTCTTATCATTTCATTTCTAAAGACATTTGGTTGGGAAACAGAGTTTGGAATATATTTTATTTAAACTGCAATGCTGTTTTTGTTCTGGTTCAGTCAGGCATTTGTTGTTTGTTAAACATTTGGACCACTTCTTAGATCTGGTTTAAAGGGTTAAATTGGGTTAAATAGTTCTAATCTCTGACAGTCATGGTAATATTAATCTAAAATGACTTATTAAAAGAAAAATCCCCTGACTTCCACGTTACAAAACTGCGATGCCCAATGGCCCAACTAGTGAGCAGCCCATTTTTTTCCATTCGTATCAAAATGATTACGCAACGGTGCCGAATCCTATGAGTATCACCGATTAAGAAAATAACGTAGCGTACGTCACAGTGGGCGTGTACGTCACAGTGGGCGAGTACAGGTGGAGGGGAAAACGGGGGAAGATTGACAAAATGCCGTTTTGAAAATAAACAAATAAAGATTACTCAAACATGAACAAATCACTCTAGATACAACTTCAGAGGGTCAGTGGTGAGGGGAAACAACAAGTATTTTTTTCAGAATTTTTTTTTTTTTAATTAATCAACAATCCAAATGTTGTCATGTGTTTCTTCTAATTAAGACCTGGTTTAGTCATGTTAAATTAGTTCATCCTCATACATGTTACTCACGATCTGGTGGACTTAATCTAGAGACTTTTAGCTCAGTTCTAGACCTGGTTTTAGGGTGTAACTGAAAGGTAGTCCTGAGATATTTTCTTAAAGATTTTTTTGGATTATTACAACAACATAAATAGACTACACGTGTTTGAGTTTGACCTTTTTGCTTGGGAGCAGATGGCCTCTGTCATCCACTATGAAGCTTGTATGACCCTGTTTGGCTGAAGGTCTCTGCAAACACAGAAACACACACACACAGACTATTACATGATCACTATGAGATTCATACAAAGAACATTCACAGAGATAAAGCTGCAATATGGAACTTTTCTGTCTTTACATCCTCTTTGCCTATAAATTTGTTCAGTTACTTTTTAGTTTTTATTGCTTGAAAAACCCACATTTCTACTGAGACCCGGGAAACCTCTCCACAGATCTGACCTGTAACTTGATCTGATAGCGTCACCTTGGATATAGATAAGAGTAATGCTACACTGTGGAACATTCTAGGCAAAGATAAAACATCTTCGCAGATATAAGCAGGTGGCCAACGAGCCCGCCACCTTCAAATAGGAGGTATTTATTAACTGCTAACACATAACAGAACACCATGTTACCTTTTATTTTTATTTATTTATTAATTATTTATGTGAGAGCATGGGTGATGTGTGGGTGGAGCCTTGTACAGAATCTTTCAGCTAACCCTAAGGAGGGCTTGAATAGGGCCCGGTAGAGATCTCTAGATTACTCAAACATGAATGGATGATATCTAAAACCTCTTCAAGTATGTTTTTGATGAGGGAACAGCGTTATAACATGGGAGACAGATACAGAAAGTTGAGTTTGCATAATGCCTCCTCTTTAAGAATGTCCAATGAAAGAAAATTAATCTTATCTTACCTCTTTAAAATGCTTTGTCTGGCACCAGTTTTGCATCCTCTGGGACTTGAAGGCATTTTCGTACTATCACACATGACATGAAAAATAAATGAGCTATGTTCATTCTTGTATCTATGGTATGGAACACAAAGTAAAGTACTGAAAATCAGATACAAATCGATTGTAAAACTAGTATCAAAACTAGATCCTCATTTGAGCAGGTATTGATACTAAAAAAAAGTTACATTCACAGGACAGAAATGAAATTTCCTGAATATCTTTAGAATGATCTTGAGCTGAATCAGAACAAGTAGAAGACACATAGACTAGTATACACCCACGGACCACTACGGAACCTACTGGACACTGAGGGATTACACAGATGTAAGGCCACATGGGAATAGAAAAAAAAAGTATGAACATTAAATGTGTGGAAATCACATTTTATTAAAAGTCTAAGGAAGGACATTTTAAAAACATCTAAACATGCGAATCAAACATTACTTAGCCAATTACTAACGGGTTTAATTATAATTTAAAGTTTTTACCTGGTTGGCAGAATACCCTGAAGACATGTCCACATCTGTGTGCTGGGCTCGTGTTTGTTTACTGTCGCTTAGTAACAAAGAGTTAGCAAACACAGAAGCATGCAAGATATATATTTTAAAACATTTAAATATGGTATCATTTTATAGCTATTTTTCACCATAGTTATAATGTATAAGATTATCTCCTTTTCTTCGGTTCAAACTTATTTCACGTAAAAAATGGCCTACGCAAATAATTTCAATATTGCAATAATTTCCTCAAAAAGACAGTTTAATGTATGATATTTCCCGTCTTTAGATAGATAAACCTTTAGATTATTTACATATTTTAAAACATATTTGTATTTTATTTTTTTTAACTGAAGCCCAACCGGAAGTATATATGTTGTGTTTCCGGTTAGCATTCGTGCAGAAAGTCGAGCGTGTTTTGTTTTTTATTTACGGATTTAACGATATTACGGCAGAGTTAAGATGTTTTTCTTTTCATACCATCTTTTTAGTTTGTTTTAATGTTTTGAATGAGCCTGTCTCTAATTTTTTGGTGAGTTTTTCTTGCGAAGGAAGTTTGTTTCACTGCTATTAGCACTCAGGCATTGATTTTGCTAACATTATTTTTAGTTTATGTATTAGTTACAATGAATGCATAATTATCAACACGTGATTCTAATACATTTATAAATATGACACGTCATAGCATACATAACTAATTCTAAGTGTCTGCATCTCTGAGGGACAACTGGAACAATGCAAGTCTTCACATTATTTTTTGTTTAAATTCTCATTACAACGAATTCATAACTATGAACACGTAAATCCAATACAATTTTAAATATGACGACTTACATCATTACACCTAAAACATAAATTCCATAAAATTCAAATTACAATGCAAGACTACATCTGAATAAAGCAGGACGACATCATCAGGACTAAACCCAGACCAACTTAACCCGGGTTTAATAAGGATTAGCTAAACCATTCAGAACTAAATTATGAAAAGTCTGTAGTTCGAAGCAGGTAGAGCTCTGGTCTATATATAATTGATATTGTCTTGTTTTAAGTTTGAGATGTGATTCGAAGGTGGCTGGCTTGTGTTTCATGATTGTCTTTTTGTCACTTTAACCCTGTGTTTATGTTTTCTTCTCTGCAGCACTGGAAGCTCTGGGTCTCTGTGAACCATGGCAACCACCTCCTCCTCTTCCCGTAGCTTTTCCTCCTCCTCTTCTGTCAGGTCAGACCAGAGCCGAGAGAGGGACCCATCCAGAGACGTCAAGACTCACTTCAGAGTTTGTCGCTTTATCATGGAAGCAGGTACACACCAGAGAGCTGTGTCATTTATCAAATCAAGATCCAGTCATTGCTGATGGTCAGTGATCAGCTTAGGTCTTTCTAACGAAGAGGTCTACTGCCAATCCTCTATCAGTAAAAGCACGTGGTTTAGAGCAGACGGAAGACTCTGAAGGTGTATATGTATATAAGACATAATCTAAAAAAAAATCTGGAAATCACATTGTATGATTTTTTAAACATAATTTATTTGCATGTTACTGCTGCAAATAAGTATTTGAACACCTGTCCATCAGCTAGAATTCTGACCCTCAAAGACTTGTTAGTCTACCTTTAAAAAGTCCACCTCCACTCCACTTATTATCCTAAATTAGAAGCTCCTGTTTGAGGTCGTTAGCTGCATAAAGACAACTGTCCACCCCATACAATCAATAAGACTCCAACTACTACCATGGCCAAGACCAAAGAACTGTCAAAATGCACAAGAGACAAAATTGTAGACCTCCACAAGGCTGGAAAGGGCTACGGGGCAATTGCCAAGCAGCTTGGTGAAAAAAAATCCACTGTTGGAGCAATTATTAGAAAATGGAAGAAGCTAAACATGACTGTCAATCTCCCTCGGACTGGGGCTCCATGCAAGATCTCACCTCATGGAGTCTCAATGATCCTGAGGAGGTGAGGAATCAACCCAGAACTACACAGGAGGAACTAGTCAATGACCTGGAAAGAGCTGGGACCACCATTTCCAAGGTTACTGTTAGTAATACACTAAGACTTCATGGTTTAAAATCATGCATGGCACGGAAGGTTCCCCTGCTCAAACCAGCACATGTCCAGGCCCATCTTGAGTTTGCCAATGATCATTTGGATGATCCAGAGGAGTCATGGGAGAAAGTCATGTGGTCAGATGAAACCAAAATAGAACTTTTTTATCTTAATTCCACTCGCCGTGTTTGGAGGAAGAAGAATGATGAATACCATCTAAAGAACACTATCCCTACTGTGAAGCATGGGGGTGGAAACATCATGCTTTGGGTGTGTTTTTCTGCACATGGGACAGGACGTCTGTGCTGTATTAAGAAGAGGATGACCGGGGCCATATATTGCGAGATTTTGGGAAACAACCTCCTTCCCTCAGTCAGAGCATTGAAGATGGGTCGTGGCTGGGTCTTCCAACATGACAATGACCCAAAGCACACAGTCTGGATAACCAAGGAGTGGCTTCGTAAGAAGCATATCAAGGTTCTGGAGTGGCCTAGCCAGTCTCCAGACCTAAACCCAATAGAAAATCTTTGGAGGGAGCTCAAACTCCGTGTTTCTCAGTGACAGCCCACAAACTTGACTGATCTAGAGAAGATCTGTGTGGAGGAGTGGGCCAAAATCCCTTCTGCAGTGTGTGCAAACCTGGTGAAAAACTACAGGAAACGTTTGACCTCTGTTATTGCAAACAAAGGCCACCAAATATTAACATTGATTTTCTCAGGTGTTCAAATACTTATTTGCAGCAGTAACATACAAATAAATTATTTTAAAAATCATACAATGTGATTTCCAGATTTTTTTTTTAGATTATGTCTCTCACAGTGAACATGCACCTAAGACGAAAATTTCAGACCCCTTCATGATTTCTAAGTGAGAGAACTTGAAAAATCACAGGGTGTTCAAATACTTATTTGCCTCACTGTATGTATGTATATATATATATATATATATATATATATATATATAAAAATAAATATGACAACAGAGGTCTAATTTAATATGCCACACTCTTTAATGTTGTTGGAGCAAAGGGCTAAGATGAGTTTAAAGAGGGTACAGCACACTTTTAAAGGTTTATAGTTGAACTGGGCTGTGGATGTCTAAAAATGTATATGCTACTTGCACTATAGCAGTAACAGTTTGATGTAATTTAGCTGAAATCATATTAAGGTCACAATTGTCAAAATCCACCTCACAAATCGGACTCAAAATATCAACAGTTTAGTGGCCATTGGCCACTCAGGATTAAAAAAAACATTGGTTGATCTCTATTAAGGAGTGTATAGCATCACTTTTCCATATTAGATTGAATATTTCACACGTACAAAGAGCTCATGTTTTTAAGGTTACAGTCTTCAGTACTTCATAGTGCTTGGTTGACCGTATGCTTGTTTTTGTGCCTTTGAGCAGGGGTCAAGCTGGGCATGCGCTCGGTGCCCGTGGCCACAGCCTGCACTCTGTACCATCGTTTCTGCGCCCGTGTTGACATCACCGCCTACGAACCCTTTCTCGTCGCCATGAGCTGCATGTATTTAGCCGGGAAAGTTGAGGAGCAGCACCTGAGAACACGTGACATCATCAATGTCAGCCACAGGTGTGTGACAGTAGCACTTTTTAAGCAGGAGAAATCTTCGCCTGGATTGTCGCCAAAGGGAGGCGAAAGAGTCTAGAGTCAAGTTGAACATTTCACAAGCTCTGATCACACAGAGTCCCGGTGACAGGACAGATTTTGTGTTCATTTGAAGTATTGGCACTGAATAAAACTACATAAAACTACAAAACAACTCATGTTAATTAGATATTGACTGATATGTTTTTAGGAGTTTTTTTGTTTAGACTCCAAAAGAGTCTAAATAATTGGATCAAAGTTGATCAGATCTGCCGATATTTTTTGGGCCAATATATAGAACAAATTTGTATTTATTTTCACTATATTATGTCATTTAAATTACTACAATCTCACACGCAGCCCTTTTTTAATATCATAAGTCTATAACAGAGCAGGTTAGTTGTGTTTTATACAGTTATCGCCACACTTAAGTGTTCAAATAAAGCATTATGTGCATTCTTTAGGCAGCACTTCAGCCAAAACTAGATATCGGCCTCTGTAAGAGATTTAAGGCTGATAGCTGATTCATTAAAAAGTGCAAATATTGGCCCGATAGATATTGGCCAACTAATATCACTCTATTCTTAATGTTAATTAATTCTCCACCACCGTCACAAACATCGCCAGAGCAAAGCATAAGGAGCTCACCATATTTAGTTTAGTTTACGTTTAGATGATTAGGCCTGATCTGTGGTGAACATGAGTTTTAGCTCATCGATATCATGCTTTTAATTGTGTTGTCTGTATTGTGTAACACCCTGCGGCTTTTCTGTCTGATTTTAAGCATCTGTGATGATATAAAAGTAGACAGATGAGGAAAGAGGAGGGTGGAACGCTGCTGAACAGCACAGCATCACATTTAGGCCAGTCAGCTGTCAGCTCCTGTCCCCTCACTTGTTACAGCACTGCATTTCCCATCAGGCTTTAGGCGGGTGCAGTTGCTTTTCTTCCCTTTCAGCCATCGTGATCTCAGCAGATTAACAGGGCCAAGGGTCAATAATGATCCTAACTACTTTAAAAGATTTTTATTCTGCTCTTTATGTGTTGCAGCTCAAATTTAAAGTGTTCATTGTGATTCTCCTGCTGCAGGGTTATTGTGTCAGTGGCACAAAGTTTTTTAATATATTTTTGCTTGTCATGATTTTTCCTCTTTCAGTCTATTGCATTTCAGCTACCTTGGCAGACTTAATAGCGGGTTCATACCAAGAGTTTAGACCGGACCAGTCACATGATGTTAAACTTGATTTCTGTGTCAGGTGTTTTCGCAGCGGCAGCGCTCCTCTGGAATGTGACCAGGACTTCTGGGACCTCAGGGACAGTGTGGTGCAGTGTGAGCTCCTCATCCTCCGACAGCTCAACTTCCAAGTCTCATTC
The DNA here is from genome assembly GCF_009829125.3 of Periophthalmus magnuspinnatus. NCBI lineage: Eukaryota > Metazoa > Chordata > Actinopteri > Gobiiformes > Gobiidae > Periophthalmus > Periophthalmus magnuspinnatus. The sequence continues at coordinate 12,406,601 of NC_047132.1, forward strand.
CAACATCCACACAAGGTACTGGCTACAGCGCCACAATACACATGATAATACAGTACATGTCACAATACACAGGATAATATAGTATACATCACAATACATTGCAGTTTGAGTGTGGTTGCCATTATAGAGACTGTTTTTAGCTGTAGTTTAGACCTTTACAAACATGCTCTGAAATACATGGGATTCTTGTATTAGTTTATCAGTTCAAATTCTCTCTTCTCTCAAATGTTAATGGAATTGTTTATAATGTACACTCTGAACTGTAGACTGTATATAGCTAATGTGCTAGCCGCCGCTTTCCAAGTAGGAAGTGATCATGGGCTCACTTCCAGCTCCATTGGCTCCATTTCACTTTACATTGAGAAACTGTCACCCCTCTCTTTGTAACTGCTGCAGTACAGGGTTTTTGTTTCACTATTGTGTTCAAAAGTCAAGATATGAACATTAATAACAGACAAATCAGGTGCCTACTTTCCCTGTGGTCGCTCCTGCTAGCGTTAACAACAGGTTTGACTGAGTTGAGTTGCTAAGTGCCCACTCCCTGCTAAACTAGTGGTACGGGCGGGAAGGGGCGTTACCTTCAAAAGCCTTCCTCCAGCTTGGCTCTTTGGTTGCTATGATACTTCTGGTCGGCACTTCCAAATATGGAAATCGGCTCCAAATTGGCCCCTATAACTGCTAGCCTCGATGAGCTTCATTTGACTGGAGTAGCACACTGTGGGTGACGTTGCACTCACTTAGTCCATTTCTTTCTACAGGTTATGAATCTGAACAGAATTCTACTTTTTAACCATATGTTGCACATCACAAGCCTAAGCCAAAAACATTTATTTATGATTTATATTTGTTTCATTCACACTAAGTCATGAAGTGCTCCCCCATGTTTGTTAAAGTCCACTCATGTTCACTTGGGTTATTCAGATTCAAATTGTTAAGGAACAGTGAGATCGTTTATTTATCCCTTTTTATTTACCGTTTATAGTTTTATCCCTAAAACAAAACTTGAACTTTCATTTTGTTATTGTGTCAGTGTTGTTCTATAATCAAATTTAAATGTTCCTATTTTTCCTCAGTTCCTCCTGCACTACTTGCTGTCCGTGCGTGCGCTGTTGAACCGTCACGCCTGGGCTCGCTCCCCCGTTGCCGAGGCGTCGTGGGCCCTCCTTAGAGACTGTTACCACGGCGACATGTGCATCCGTCACGCCCCTCAGCACATGGCGATCGCGGCCATCTACCTCGCCCTCCACAGCTACGGTGTGGAACTGCCCAGAGGAGACAAGGAGTGGTGGGAGGTAAGGGGTCAATGCATTTTTTTTTTAATTTAACCTTAATTTAACCAGGAAGGTCCCATTGAGATTAAAAACCTCTTTTTCAAGGGAGTCCTGGCCAAGCGGCAGCATTTAATGATTGTCATAAAACTGAGGTTGCAATTTCACTGTTATCATGATTCAAATAGGTTTATTATTACTTTGCAATGACTGGGTGTGTTCTGCATATTAGTCTATGGTCAGTTTAGCAGTTACCATGGTGACACAATGCAGACATTAGCAAACTGAGTCAAAAAAGTTAAAGATGATCTCAAACTCAAGGAAAAGTACAAAATGACTTTAATCAGCACATTTCAGTAGCCTCAATCTGAGCCTTTAGGAGTTTTCTTTTTCAACAAAAAGGTGAGAGTTACTAACTGAAAAACTGTTGGCTAATGCTAGCTAGCTTGTGACTGTAATGTTATTTGAGAGGGACTTGTTTAACTGCACAAATCAGCTAAGTTGTTTATGGTCAGATTGTGTTTAAAATAAAGCTAAGATTAAAGTCTAACTTGAGTAACAGAGCTTCAGGCATGTCAGTGCCTCCGGTTAACATCACACCTCCAGGGAATGTTGATGACATCAGATGCAAAGTATCACTATTGTCTGAAATTGTAGCTGATATTTTAGATTTGTTCCTATTTTGTGCAGGTGCTGTGTTCAGACGTGACCAGGGCCGATATCGACGCAGTGATTTCAGATCTTCTGCAGCTCTACGACCTGGAGGCAAAATGTGTCTGAACCAACACAGCTACAGCCTACGGGGGGCAGCACTACACTCACCCTGCAGCCAAGAGGAGCCAGCAGGGGGCAGAGCAGGAGTGAAGTAAGACTGGATGAAAACCAGCTCCAAACCAGGTCTAATCAGGTCTAAACTAGGTCTGAAACCAACTTGTTATTGTAATTTTATGTGTGAGAGACTTGCTTATCAGCTCAGCATTTTTTTTCTGATTGGAATGTGTTAAAATAAAGCTCAGATTAAAGTCTAATAGAGCTTTTGACAGAGCAGTTCCTACAGGTAGCATCACCTCCCCAGGGATGTTGATGACATCAGTTGCAAAGTGTAGAGAAAACAGCCAATCAGTGAACACCTCCTGACAGACACTGGAGTCATAATTGATCCTGTACAACACTTTGTGGTAGTGATGATGCTGTTTGTTTTGCTGTGCTTTAGAAATAAACTTGACCTTGACCTTGACCTGGAGAGGAAATGGTTGAAGCATAAAAGTCACATTTAGACCAAGACCAGACCCGGACCAGACCGGGACTAGACCAGGACTAGACCAGGACCAGACCAGGACCCACTGAGTCTGGATTTGTCTGTATTTCTGAATGGAGCTACTGTTCAGATGTGATGAAAACACAGCTGTAGCAGTACTGCCGTCTGCCACAAGAAGGAGCTATTTCTTGCTTTTTAAAAATAGGATTTCTCACTGCAAAGTACTTTAGTCCTCTGGACATATCACCAAAGTCATGGATAAGCTGCTCAAGGAGTTACTGTAACTGTAAGGTCTGGTGGACTTTAAAATCCCTTCAGGAAATGTGTCATCTACACCTGACCCATCCTTCAGTGTCTCTGGAATAAACCTGCATTTGACCCAACATTCAGTATCTCTGGAATAAACCTGCGTTTGACCCATCCTTCATTGTCTCTGTGTGTGACCCATTATTCAGTGTTATTTGGTGTGCAGTATGTAGCTGGAGGATTATTGTACTGTTTTGATTACTGGGAAATTCAGGAGAAATCAACCAGACGCAGGCAGAACATGCAAACTCCATACATTTTGGAACTCGAACCTGAAACCTGTGGTGTTAAGGCTGTTGCACTGTTTCAACCTGGACTGTGGCTGACAAAATAATGACTTTAGTTTCTAGTTGGTTTAATTTAATTTTTGAGCTAATTATGCCAAATTTTGTACAAATGTTTGTGCTATTTAACAGTTTAAGCTTTGTGTGAAATAAACATGTTTTGTATTTTTTGTGATTGCTGCATAGACATTTGAGACAAGTGTGAGTAAGTACAGTCTCTTGTGTAGTTACACTGTAAAGTTAGCCTAAAATGAAGTCTTTGTGATTGTGGGAAAGTGCAGATTTTCTGACCCCAAGAATCAACTAACTAATGCAATTATACAGAAGGGATAAATGGACTAAACCAGGACTAAACCAGGACTAAACCAGGACTAAACCAGGACTAAACCAGGACTAAACCAGGACTAAACCAGGACTAAACCAGGACTAAACCAGGACTAAACCAGGACTATATGAGTAACTAAACCAAGTTTAAATTGGACAAAACCAGGACTAAACCAAAACCAAACCAGGACTGAAACAAGGTAAAATAACAAGGACTAAACCAGGGCTAAACTATGGATTTAACAGGGATGACACCTGGACTATACAAGTAACTAAACCAGGATTTACTTCAACACAGGATTAAACTGTTAGACTAAACCAGGGACTAAACCAGGGACTAAACCAGGGACTAAACCAGGACCGATTCATTTAAAACCAATATGTCTTCACAGTGTTTTAGTTTGACTCTGAGTTAAATGAAATCACAGATATCCAATCCCTGTCTCGCAGCCGCCCTGTAAACGTGTTCCTGTAGAAGCCTCTTCCATGTTGACTTCTGTTTGTGTGTCCAGAGAGTGAGATTTCCCATGATGCCTTGTGACAGGTCTCATCTGTTTCCTCAGCTCGGGGCTTCCTCCGCTCAAAGCCAAACTCCAAACTCACATCCGCCAAACCGTTTCATCATCTCCCATTCATCTCAAAAGCTGTTGGAGTTGAGCTTTACTAAGAGAAGAGGACCATTTTTACAATACGTTTAATGCATTTTATTTCTATTTTAAAGGTGCACTGTGTAACACTTCTGCTACATGCTTGTCTCCATGGAGATGATATGATGTCGCTTGGGCTGGAATATTCCACAGTATGGCATTAAACTTATCGATTGCAATTGAGAAAGCGGGTAACGCCATCAGATCAAGTTAGAGGTCAGAGCTCTCCCATCTTGCATAAAACCTCATTCTTTTTTCCCCTGTCTCCGCCCCCTTCTCTCCCCCCTTTCATCCCCTGTTGACTCGACCATTTTCTACCTCTCTCCCCCTCTGTCTCCCTTCCTTTCTACCTTTCTTTATATATATCTCTGAATCTTGTTTCACTCCCGCTCCTCTTGTTTCTCTAGCTCCCTCTCTCCCTCACCCTTATTGCCCCCTCTCAATCTCTCTCTCCTTCTGTCTCCTTTCCCCTCTTCTCCTTTCTCTACCTTTCCTCTCCACCCTGTCATCTATCGCCCCCTCTATCTTTCCCTCCCTCTACTTTATTGCCCCCTCTCTAGCTCTACTCTTCTTCTCCCTCACCCTTATTGCTCCCTCTCTATTGTTTTCTCCCCCTCTTTCCCTTGCCTCCTTCCTTTCTCTACCTCTAGCTTCCTTTAACTCCCTTGTTTCCCCCTCCCCCCCTACCTCCATCTATAGCTGCCTCTCCTGTTCTATCTCTCTCCTCACACGCTCTCCTTCCCTCTTTCACTCTACCTAAAGTTTCATCTCCCTCTCTACCCTTCTCCCTCATCTCCTTCCTTCTGTCCTCCTCGCCCTCTCTCTGTTTCTCCATCCTCCCCGCCTCCTCTCCACCCCCCCACCCCCCTTTCTCTCTCTCTCTCTCTCTCTCTAATGTTGTATTAATAATGCAGAGAGTGCGTGTTCAGGCAGGCCCATGAATTAACCATTAGGTGGGACTGTGGAGCAGAGAGAGCATGGACAAAGAGAGAGAGAGGAGGAGAACCAGAAGAACCAGAGCAGAAACAAGGGGGAGAAGGGGAGAAAAGACCAGAGTAGAGAGGAGGAGAGGATGTACAGAGCAGAAAAGAGAGAGAGAGGAGAGGGGGGGGGGGTTAGAGGACCAGAGTAGAAAAGAGAGAGGAGGAGGAGGAGAAGAGTTAAATTGAAGTGAAGAGGACTGCAGTCAGATGGGACTGTGTACCAGAGAGGGAGAGAGGGGATGGGAGGAGAAGATGAAGGGTAAAAGATGCTCTACCCTCTCTCTCCTCATCTTTCCATCAGGTTGACTCAGGACTGTGGACCAGATCAGAGTACTGAAGAGCGAGGGAGGAAGGGTAAATGATTCTACCTATCTTTCCTCCTCCTCCCTCTATCACGTTGGACAATCGCCTAGATCAGAGAGAATAGACAAAGGTGAGAGGAAGGGTAAAAGATGCTAACCCCCATTTCTCCACTCACTCTCTTTCTCTCTGCCCCCTCACTCCTCTCTCCCCCCTTATCATCTGTGGATCAGAACACAGAGAGGAGTAGAGCACAAAGGAGGGAGAGAGGAGGAGAGCAGGAAGAATGACCCTCCTTCCCTCCTCTTCATTTCTCTCTCCCTCCTCCTCATCTCTCCATCAGGTGGGACTGTGGAGTTGAACAGAGGAAAGAGAGGGAGAGGAATAGTAAAAGATATCCAGATGTACTGTGAATGGAGGAGGGAACTTGCTGTGGAGATCTGCAGCAAAATCTCACGACTGGAATGATAATAAATTAGGTCAGTTGATGCAGTGACATCACACTGAGGGTGTTTTACTTGTATGTCTATGGCACAATGTTCAGCAGTTACCATGATGCTACAATACACAGATTGGCCAAAGTTTTAAGATCATTTGAAAACTTAAAATGCTAAATGGATTTAAACAGCACATTTTCAGGAGCCTGTGATCAATCCGAGCGTTCATGGTCCTGCTTAGGAACTGGATTTTCAACACAAAAGTGAGAGTGACTAACTGAAAAACTGTTGGCTAATGCTAGCTAGCTTGTGACTGTAGTGTTGTTTGAGAGGGACTTGTTCAACAGCACAAATCAGTTCACCTGTTGTAGTTCAGTTAAGTACATTTTTTATGGTCAGATTATGTTAAAATAAAGCACAGATTAAAGTCTAACTCGAGTAATAGAGCTTCAGACAGAGCAGTGCCTACAGTTAGCGTCACCCTCCTAGGAATATTAATGACACGAGCTGCAAAGTAACATTACTGGCTATTTTTTCGGATTTTAAATGCAGAGATTCCTGTTGAAACAAACTTCTGGCCTCCTCAGATGAGGTTAGACATTCAGCTCTATGGCGCTCCCTTGTGGGTCTTTCTGTGTTTTTTTCTCAGGCCTTTTTTGAGAGGGATGTGTTCAATAACAATAAACAATAAAAATCATCTCACTTGTTGTAGTTCCAGCTAAATCAGCTATTTCTGGTCAGATATAGATCAGAATAAAGTCTAACAAAGCTTCAGACAGAGCTGTGCCTACAGTTAGCATCACCCTCCCCACCATCCCCCAGGGAATGTTGATGACATCAGCTGCAAAGTATCAGTTGACAGTTTCTTACAGTTTACAGGATGTATGGATGTTATCTTGTAGACTAAAGCTCTTCTCAGGTTTAAAAGCCCTGTCTCCTCCGGCCTCTCTGTGCATTAGACCCTGTGATGGGAAACACTGAAACGCTGCCAACATCACAGCATCAGAGTGTGGCTCATGAGAACTTCTGAAACGCAATGAAACGGCCCTGTCAGTATAAGAACATTTGAAGTTTTTGTCATCTTTAGTAAAACCTGGGTAAATTTGCAGCTTTCTGGTCAAAGAGTGTGTGCTGCCTCTAGTGGTCAGGTGTTTCTGATTACAAACACCTGGCCCCTGGCCCCCTCAGGCTCCCCTTTAGTCCTCCAGACAGATCATCAACTGGATTTTACCTAAAGGTCCTATATTACAAAAAAATTGACTCTTGTGAGTTTTAAGTCATGTTATAATGTTTTCTCTCACTGGAATATGCAGGACACCTTGGCATGTAGATGCAGTATCCTGATGACTAAAACTGATGCTGTACTGAGCATGTGTGAACTGGATTTTTAAAGTAATAGAATTTTAAACTTATTAACAAAATAAAGCAGTCCACTGTTTGAAGGTCCTATATTACGTGAAAACTGACTCTTGTGAGTTTTAAGCCATGCTGTCAAAAACAGACCTCGAGTTGTGTTTTGTTTCATTCACACATGGTTGGGTAACACTTTATTATTAGTCTGTTACATCTCCAAAGCTCAAAATGCTCTGTTCCACCTTGTGATGTCTTGAAGTGGTAGTTTTCAAGTTAACAGCTCCTTTTACCTTTAGTTCAGTAGAGATTGGCAATTCCATAGCTGAAAGTATCCAAAAGATTCAAGTGAAGGTTTATGAAGTTTAAAAACACAGTGGAACACTTCCTGTATTACTTAAGTTTAATGACAGAACATGAAGTAATGCACAAAAAATAGTATTTTCCAACAGACACAAAAATGAGCCAAACTAAATCATCTCTGAAGGAGCTGCATCCATCTATCCATCCATTTTCTTCCGCTTATCCGGGACCAGGTCACGGGAACAGCAGTCAGAGCAGGGACTCCCAGACTTCCCTCACCCCAGTCACATCCTCCAGCTTCTCCGGTGGGATCCCAAGGCATTCCCAGACCAGCCGAGAGACATTGTCCCTCCAGCGTGTCCTGGGTCTTTCCCAGGGCCTCCTCCCGGTGGGGCATGCCCAGCACACTACCCTAGGGAAGTGTCCAAGGAGGCATCCTGAACAGATGCCCGAGCCACCTCAGCTGGCTCCTCTCGACGTAAAGGAGAAGTGGCTTTACTCTGAGCTCCTCCTATGTGACTGAGCTCCTCACCCTATCTCTAAGGGTGCGCCCAGCCACCCTGCGGAGGAAACCCATTTCAGCAGTTTGTATCTGTGATCTTGTCCTTTCAGTCATTACCCAGAGCTCCTGACCATAGATGAGGGTAGGAATGTAGACTGCCCAGTAAATCAAGAGCTTTGCCCTATGGCTCAGCTCCTTCTTTACCACAACAGACCAATACAGCAACTGCATCACTGCAGATGCTGCACCGATTTGCCTGTCCATCCTTTCCTTACTCGTGAACAAGACCCCAAGATACTTGAACTCCTCCACTTAAGGCAGAGACTTCCCACCCACCCAAAGAGGGCAAACCACCTTTTTCTGGTTGAGAACCATGGCCTTGGATTTGGAGGAGCTGATTCTCAGTCCAGCCGCTTCACACTCGGCTGCAAACCGCCCCAGTGCCTGCTGCAGGTCCTGGCTCTATGAAGCCATCAGGACAACATCATCTGCAAACAGCAGAGATGAGATCCTGTGGTTCCCAAACCAGACCCCCTCCTGCCCCTGGCTGTGCCTACAAATTCTGTCCATAAATACAATGAACAGAACCGGTGACAAAGGGCAGCCCTGGCGGAGTCCAACATGCACTGGGAACAGGTCTGACTTACTGCCGGCAATATGAACACAGCTCCTGCTCCGGTCATACAGGGACCGGACAGCCTTTAGTAAAGGGCCTCGGACCCCATACTCCCAGAGCACCCCTCAAAGGACACCACAAGGGACACAGTCTAATGCCTTCTCCAGATCCACAAAACACGTATGGACTGGTTGGGCAAACTCCCATGAACCCTCGAGGACTGGAGAGAGAGTATAGAGCTGGTCAAGTGTTCCACGACCAGGACGAAAACCGCACTTCTCCTTCTGAATCTGAGGTTCCATGGATCGGTTGGATTCTCCTCTCCAGTATCCTGGAATAAACCTTACCGGGAAGATTGAGGAGTGTGATTCCCCTGTAATTAGAACACACCCTCCAGTCCCCCTTCTTATACAGATGGACCACCATCCCGGTCTGCCAATCCGTCGGTACTGTCCCCGATCACCATGTGATTTTGCAGAGATGTGTCAGCCAAGACAGCCCCTCAACATCCAGAGACCTAAGGTATTCGGGATATATCTCATCCACCCCTGGAGCCTTGTCACTGAGGAGCTTGCCAACTACCTCGATGACTTCAGCCAGGGTGATGGACGAGTCCGCCTCCGGGTCTCCAGTCTCTGCTTCCTTCCCGGAAGACGTGACGGCGAGATTGAGGAGATCCTCGAAGTATTCCTTCCACCGTCAGACAAGGAAGGTCGAGGTCAGCAGCTCTCCGCCCGCACTATAAACAGTGTTGGTGAAGCACTGCTTCCCTCCTGAGGTGTTGGACAGTTTGCCAGAATTTCTTTGAGGCCGTCTGATAGTTCTCCTACGTCACCTCCCCGAACATCTCCCAACCTAAGATTTTGTCTTGGCGAGTCCCACGAGCCAACAAGGCTTGATAGGACTCCTTCAGCCTGATGGTGTCACTTACTTCCGGTGTCCACCACTGGGTTCGGAGCTTGCCGCTGCGACAAGCACCACAGACCTTACGACCACAGCTATGAGCAGCTGCATCAACAATAGAGGCACAGAACATGGGCCAATCGGAATCCATGTCCCCAGCCTCCCCTGGGATCTGGGAGAAGCTCTCCCGGAGGTGCGAATTGAAGACCCCCTTGACAGAGGGCTCCACTAGGCGTTCCAAATAGACCCTCACAGTACGCCTGGGCCTGCCAGGTCTGTCTGGCTTCCTCCTCCGCCAGCGGATCCAACTCACCACTAGGTGATGATCGGTTGACAGCCTCTCATCACCAAGACACACAGCCGGAGGTCAGATGACATGAAAACAAGGTCGATCATCGACCTGGTGCCACGTGCACTGATGTACACCTGTGTGCTTGAACATGGTGTTCGTTATGGACAAACTGTGGCTAGCACAGAAGTCCAATAACATAACACCACTTGGGTTCAGATCAGGGAAGCCATTCTTCCTGATTACACCCCTCCAAGGGTCCCTGTCATTGCCCACATGGGCATTGGAGTCCCCTAGGAGAACAACGGAGTCCCCAGTCGTTGCACTGTCTAGTACCCCTCCCAGGGACTCCAAGAAGGGTACTCTGCACTGTGCAGAGACCTGTCTCTCACTGTTGGGGACGCGACCCTCTCACAGCCCTCTTGTTCACCGGGGTGAACTCCAACACAAGGAGGCTGAGCTGTGAGGCAATAAGCAAGCCCACACCAGCTTGCTGCCTCTCCCTATGGGCAACGCCACAAAAATGGGTGGTACAGCCCCTCTCAAGGAGTTGGGTTCCAGAGCCCAAGCTGTGTGTGGAGGTGAGGCCGACTACATCTAACCAGTAGCGCTCAACCTCTTGCACAAGCTCAGGCTCATTCCCCCCCAGCGAGATGACATTCCACGTCCCCAGAGCCATGTCCAGAGATCCGGTGGTCGAGGCCCCCCGCCTTCGACTGCCGCCCGGATCTTTTCGCACACGCCCTTCACGGATCCTCCCGGAGGTGGTGGTTCTACGGGAGGATGGCCCCACATCGCTCCTTCAGGCTATGCTCAGCCACCAGGCGCTCGCTGACGAGCACACACCCCAGGCCTGGCTCCAGGGTGGGGCCCCAGTAACGCCCCATGATGTAACTTGCCTTGTTCTCATAGTCAACATGGGGGGATTCTGAACCACTCTTGGTCTGACCCCTCCCCCAGGAACTGTTTGCCATGGGGGACCCTACCAGGGGCATGAAGCCCCTGACAACATAGCTCCCAGGATCATTCAGGTGCTCAAGCCCCTCCACCACATTAAGGTGGTAGTTCAAGGAGGAGGAAGGAGCTGTAAGAAACACAAATGTTCAAATCATTTCAAATCAGTTACATAAAGCTCAAGTCACTATAGACTCACTCACAGTAGGAAGAGGACCACAACTTTTACTTGAGTAAGAGTTACACTGCACTAGATATTACTCAAGTAGGAGTAAAAGTATGCTGTTAGTAAAAGTACAATTTCTTTCAAAAGTTACTCAAGTAAAAATAATGAAGTCAATGTAACTGAGTACTACCCACCTCTAGATCTCTCCCGTCCCCAAAGCGCGCGCCCCTCCCCTTTGTGTTCTAGTCTCGTGCACCTTTATAATCCATCTGTGTGACATCTGATACACGCGCGCGCTCTGGCCCAGTCCGTGCCGTCTCCAGAGCGTACGGCTAATAATAAAACCAGCCTCATTCATCTAAAAATACACTTGTGCTCGCTCTGTGCACGCTGCGCTCCGTAACAGGCTCTGACAGAATCCAGAGCACCGGCGACAATGAGCCAGGGCCCGGCGTGCTTCCTCTGCTCCGCCCGGGACTGCGCAGACTTCAGCACCGCGGACAGCGCCCCAAGCTCGGTCACAGAGGAGGAGAGACAGAGCGGGTTAAGGAGGAAGAAGTCACTTTATTACATGAAAATACATAGTTTAAGCTTTAAAAAATCTCTTCAGCTTAAGTGTACCAGTACTTAAAAATGATATTAGTAGAAGTGCAAACTAGTTGTCCACAAAAGTAAGAGTAGAAAGGTACTTGAGTAAAAGTAACTTCATAACTGTCTAGATATAACATCAGATTTATAATTTAAAATGACTTAAATTTGAAGGGCAAAATGTATTTTCAAAAGGCTGACACAAAAATTAGCCAAACGAAGTCATATCTGAAAGAGCTGCAAGAAACAAAAGTTCAAATCATATTTAGACTTTTAGACTTTAAAGGAACCACAACTTTCACTCAAGTAAGAGTACTGTACAATATATTAATCAAGTAAGAGTACTGTCACTTCAAATAAAATACTGGGATACTCAGAAGTAAAAATATGCCACAAAACTAAAAGTGCAATTTCTTCCAAATGTTTCTTAAATGAATGTTGCTGCATATGCCCAAATACCCAGCCCTGGTGTGAGATATTTGCTGTAGAGACCAATTTGATCTCTTTATGATACAGCCGACATTTTCATCCCTAAAGTTTATTATACTGCAGTGTTTCTTAAACTGTGGAACGCGAGCTCCTTCAGGTGGGACTTGGAGCTCTTCAGTTTGTGGGTTTAACTAATTTAGAGTTCATTTTATATGGGCCCAATGTGTTTAAAATATATTCGAAATGATGTAGTCCACTTTTAGACACGGTTTAATCCTAGATTATACCTGGAATAGTTATTTTATAGGCCTGGTTTAGTCCTAGATTAGACCCAGAATAGTCCTTCTCCCCGTTTCTCCTTCGGATCTGTCCCTCAGACTGTGGACTCCTCTCCCTGTTTCTCCTCTGGATCTGTCCCTCAGACTGTGGACAGCCCCTGCGCCGCTGTAGATTATTGATGCTGTCGGAGGAGCAGATAAAAGCCCTCAGAAGCGTGCGTGCGTGTGTCGTCATCACGCCAGGGGCCGGCAGGGTGACGCAGACCCCCTCCTCCCCCTTCCTCGCGCGCTTCGTCTCGCGGATGCTGCGACCGAGCTGCTGTGCGCGCGGGCTGTGAGCGGCTCGAGCCTCCTCCTCAAACATGTCGCGCGGTCTCCCCGGTTTCTGGGCTCTCGTGTGCTCCGTTTGTCCCGGTGCCCTCCACAGTTAGCCTCCATCCTCCCCCGGCCTCGGCGCTGCATCCTCCGGGCGCAGCATCCTCGCTCTCCCCGCCCGCCCGCCTCTCCGCCTCTCTGCCTCTCTCTCCTCACCGCGGCAGAACTCCCGAGCTCCCCCTCTGTTCGTCTGCAGGTGACCGCGGAGCTGCTGTCGTGTCACCGCTGTCCCGGGAGCTGCTTTGGCCCGGTGTCTTCGCCATCCTCCGGTGCGCTGCTCCGGTCTGGACTCGGGGAGCTGGGCCGCTCCTCGCTCTCTTGCAGATTAACGGGATTGTGCCAGTTCGCCCGCCCGCTCTGATGTCCTTGAGCTCGGCCCGGCCTGCACGGTGAGTCGGTGAGTGCGTGACTCTTATTTACCCCATGGCGCACGAGAGCCGTTTGATCAAAGCAGAAGCCCCGTATGTCCGAGCAGCACCGGATCAGCCGAACCACGGTCACTCAGAGAGCACCGGGCCCGCGCGATCCTCCGGGCCTCCGCTCAATAATAGCCGTACATTAGGGCATACCATAATACTCTAACAGCGCTATGACATTAACAGCCACTTTGTCAGGAGGTCCGTGCGCGTGCGTGCGTGTGTATGTGTGCGTGCGTGCGTGCGCAGAGCTAATGACAGCCTCTCCATCCCTCATCCTCAGACACGGGACAGACTTTGAAATGTATTTCGTAACAGAATCCTGAACCTGCGGCTGTGCTCCGATGCACGGCGCAGTCACTGTGTCTGAATACTTGGAATACTTTCACTTTCTCTTCATTATGTTACAGTGTGAACACGGGGCAGTGGTTCAAAAAGCTTCATGTTTGCTGCCCCGTTTGTAATGCGTTTTGTTTATCGCTGATTGAGGAAGGACACATCGCAACATCGATGAGCCATATGTTTATATCTCACTGATACCTGCAGTTTGAAGCCTCCGTGTCGCCCTGTAATATTTTAATTTTAAAGTTATCATTTTGTGAACAGGCCTCGCACCAAATGAAACAGTAACTGTACCTGAATACTGTATTCTAAATGAGTACATTAGATATCAGAGTAGATTGGCCTCTTTTTGGTTCGTGAGTTCAATTCCCTTCACGGCTCCTCCATCTGTCCGGTGTGAAATGCGCGCTGCGGTCCGCTGTCCCTGTCCCGGCCCCGTGCGCTCTCCTCCCTCTGCTCCTGCGCTGGTCCCCGGGGTGCTGCGGCCGGATGTGCGCCTCGGGACTCGGTTCGCTTGCGCTGTTTTGTTTCGGTCCTTGAGCAGCGCTGTGGGGTGGAGGGTGGATGGTTCTGGTCCGCTGGATGCTCTAGGTTCCGGAGAGATCGGCCCGGGCGATTCTGCTGCTGGAGCCGAGCCGGAGTCACCTTGTAGCGGGACACGGTCAGACTCGCTCCGCGCATTTCAATGAGACGCAGTGTGTAGTCGGTCCGTGACAGGCGGAGAGACAGTTGACCTCCGGTAAGGTTACGGTGCACTGTGATGTCCCCGGGCAAACGTGTCCTCTCCAGGCGACCTACCCTTTAAAAGGAAGACCTCGTAGCTGGAGGAGAATTTACCTGTTGTGTAGTTTGCAGAAAGAAACTACAGTAGCGCTGCAAATACCAACTAATTTGTTCGATTAATATTGCGCAATGCATGTTTTCGAGTTTGTGTATAGGACTATTTAAAGAGCCCATATTACACTATTTTCTGATCTATGTTATAATGTTGTTTCCTCATCACAAACAGACCTGGACTTGTGTTTTGTTTCATTCACACATGTTTAACACACAAACCCTGCATATATTTAGTTCTCTCAAACTGAAAATACTCTGTTCTACCTTGTGATGTCATTAAGGTGCAATATACAGGAAGTGCTCCGCTGTGTTTTTAAACTCCATACACCTTCACTAGAATCATTTGGATAACTTCAACCCTGGAATTTTGTGTAATATAGCACCTTTAAAATCAGTTGCCAATTATTTAAATTCTTATTCAGTTGGATTGTGACAGGTAGACCATGCAAACACCAGGAATTGAACCTGAGACCTTGTATTGAATTACACTGGCTGCTTTAGTTTTATCATTAGTAATAAGGAACCATCATACAGCCTCATAAAATACATAGTGATGTAGTTAAGTGCGTTAAATGTTGAATCCTTCTGACTTTGAGGCAGGGCTAACCACTCTGCCACTGCACCTCTGGGATCGACTGTGCATCTGGTGTTTTAAGGGATTATCTCCTGTCTCTACTCCTTTTTTGATAACTTTCTGGCAAACTTGGTAAATTTTCAGCTTTCTGGTAAAAAATGCCTAAATCAAATCTGCTCTGATTACAGCCAGATGTTTCTCATTACAAACACCTGGCTGCAGGGGCGGAGTTTGAAGTGTGGATACCTGTTAGGCCAATCACACTGTTCCTTATACACCCTGCCCCTCCTCCACCCTCACTCTCTCCTTTAGTCCTCTACCTGGTCCTATCCTAGTGTAGTCCTGGTTTAGACCTGGTACAGTCCTGGTTTTATTTTTATGTAGTATTTTTCGGTTCTTCACAATAGGGGTTCACAATATGAAAAAAAGTAAAAGGGCCTTGTGGCCCTTTTACTTTGTGGGGCAGCAGTATAACCAGACTCCCAGATATTCCTCACCCCAGACACGTCCTCCAGCTGCTCTAGTGGGGCCCCACGGTGTTCCCAGGCCAGCCAAGGGACATAGTCCCTCCAGCGTGTCCTGGGTCCTCCCGGGGCCTCCTCCCGGTGGGACATACCCGGAACACCTCCACAAGGATGCGTCCAGGAGGCATCCTGAACAGATGTCCAAGTCACCTCCTCCACATGGAGGAGGAGCAGCTCTACTCCGAGCTCCTCACTTGTGACTGAGCTCCTCACCCTATCTATCTCACAGCCACCCTGCGGAGGAAACTCATTTAAACTCTTGTATCCACCATCTTTTCCTTTCAGTCATGACCTAAAGCTCATGACCATAGGTGAGTGTAGGAGCGTAGACATAAAAAGCTAATTGTAGTAAAAAGGTTAATATACTTTTTGACACAATAAGTTTATTGAATTAAAATTCTGTTAAAATAAACATGAATGAGACTAAACCAAAACCAGAATGCAGGTGAATAGGTCTCATGACATCAGCACACTGTAAAATCCCTGTAGTTTAACCTGAGTTGGAGACAGGTCAGGTTGGAGTTTACTGTGTAACTGTCAGACTGCAGATGTGTTGACCTGGTTTATGGTTATTATCTCTTTAATCACTGGACCTGTCCCACAGACTGTATAAAGACGTGGACTAAGTGAGTGTGACGTCACCCACAGCGTTCAGCTCCAGTCAAATGAAGCTCATCCAGGCTAGAGCAGTTATAAGGGAGATTTTGGACCCAAGTTGCATATCAGAAATTCCGACTGCGAGTATCATAGCAACCAAAGAGCCAATCTGGAGCGAGGCTGTTGAAGATAACGTCCCTTCCCATCTGCACCTCTGGTTTAGCAGGGAGGAGCATGTAGCAATGCTGTCAATCAAACCTGTTGCTAACTCAAGCTGAAGGGACCTCGTGGAAAGAAGGTGCCTGATTTGTCTGTTATTAATATTCATATCTTGGTTTACAAACACAATAGCAAAATAAAAATCCCAGGATCATGTAGAGCGGGTTAATATGAACATTTACCAAAACACCTGACAGCAGCAGTTACAGAGAGAGGGGCCACAGTTTTTCAATAGAATGTGAACTGGTGCCAGAAGTGCACCCATGATCACTTCCTATTTGGAACGCAGCAGTTGGCAGTTTAGCTATGTCCATCTATATACTGTAAACAGTCTATGGCCTATCCACATGAAACTGGCACAAAGTTCAGCGTCTTCTCTGTCAGTTTAAATAAACAAAGGTTAGGTTATTTTTTTCACAGCAACTTCAGAAAGTTTAGCCATTATTCCCAAAGACATGAGTGTTGTCAGTTGAAAATACTTGGATTTCTGTTAATTCATTAAAGCGTGCATTTCCCACAGAGCTGTACAGACCTCTGCTCTCCCTGTGAGATCATGACATCACCTTATACACACAAACTAGTGCTGGAACATTCACAATCAAATAGAAATTGCAAAGCCCTGTTTTAGTCCTGGTTTAGTTATAGTTTAGTCCTATTTAAGTCCTGTCTTAGACCTGGTTTAGTTTTGGTTTAGTCCTGTGTAAGTCCTGTTTTAGAGCTGGATTAGTTCTTGTAGAGACTTTAATACATTTTTTGTACATGGTTTTGTCATAAATAAAAACATAAATTGCAAATAGTCCCGGATACACTGTCGTATTGCAGAGGTTTAGTCCTTGTTCTAGTCCTGGTCTAGTTCTGGTCTAGTCCCTGTAGTATTGCAAAGGTTTGGTCTGGTCCGGTCTTAATGACTTGAGTGAAGCTTTTCCTGTTGGACATTAGTGAAACATGGCTCTGAGCCAAGACCACAGACTGCTCCTTTAAAGTCCACATTTAGACCTGGTTTGGACGTGGTTTAGACCTGGTTTGGGCCTGGTTTAGATCTGGTTTAGACCTGATTTAGACCTGGTTTGGGCCTGGTTTAGATCTGGTTTTGTTCTGGTTTAGTCCTGGTTTAGTCCTGGTTTAGACCTGGACCTGTAGTAGTCTGTTCTGGTTTAGACCTGGTTTAGTCCTGGTTTAGTCCTGCTTTAGACCTGGACCTGTAGTAGTCTGTTCTGGTTTAGACCTGGTTTAGTCCTGGTTTAGACCTGGACCTCATGTAGTCTGTCCTGGTTTAGTCATAGTCCTTCTTTAACCTTGGTTCTTTGCTTAGAGCTTTTCTAACAACAGTTTGGTCCTGGTTTAGTTCTTGTTTAACATGTTTTAGCCCTGCTAGTTTACTGGTCTTGACCTGGCTTAGACCTGGCTTAGACCTGGTTTAGACCTGGTTTAGACCTGGTTTAGACCTGGTTTAGGCCTGATCTGTTTTAGGCCTTCTTGTGTTCTTTAACCTTGATTTTATGCATAGAGCTATTCTAATAACAGTTTAGTTCTGGGTTTCTCCTGGATTGGTCTTGGTTTATATCTGGTTAGGCATGGTTTAGACCTAGTTTAGACCTGGTTGAGACCTGGTTTAAACCTGGTCTGGTTTAGACCTGTTGTTGTGAGTCCTGGTTTAGTCCTTGTGTCCTTCTTTAACCTTGCTTAGAGCTAGTAATGGTTAATTTAGTCCACACTTGGTCTTGGTTTACTTCTTGTTTTAATTCTGACTTAGGCCTATAGTTTAGTCCTGGTTTAGTCCTGATTTAGTCTGGGTTTAAGTCTGGTTTAGTCCTCTCATTCAATATCTTACAGCTGTTAATATTAGAAAGTTCCGTAGTGTTGCTTTAAGCAGTAGATGGATCATGGTGACGCAGAACATTAGTCACCAGGTGAGTGAGGTCATTGGGAGGTCAGCTTCAGTATTTGAGCAATGGTTTGGTCTTTATTTAGTCCAGGTTTAGTCCAGGTTTAGTCCTGGTTTAATCCTGGTTCAGTCCTGGTTCAGTCCTGGTTCAGTCCTGGTTCAGTCCTGGTTCAGTCCTGGTCTTTGGTCCCTATGTGTGTGATCTGAGTGTGAGTGTGAGAAGTGCCTTGCTCAGTGACACAACAGCACAGTGAGAGTTGAACCTTTGTGTTTCTGTGTGTGTGTGCATTGTGTGCATACGTGTGTATGTGTTTGTATGCATGTATGTATATGTGTGTGTATGTGTGTGTATGTATATGTGTGTATATGCGTGTATGTGTGTGTATCCGTATGTGTGTGTGTGTCTGTGTGTATGCATGTATGTGTGTCTATGCATATATGTGTGTGTATGCGTGTATGTGTGTGTCTGTGTGTGTGTATGCGTGTATGTGTGTATGTGTGTATGCATGTGTGTGTCTGTGCGTGTGTGTGTATGCATGTGTGTGTCTGTGGGGGTGTGTATGCGTGTGTGTGTGTGTTTACTGAGCTCCTGTTCGGTCAGATGCGTTTCATCTTCAAACATGTTTTAGTTCTCTCTCTGTCCTCTCTTTTTTCTCTTATATCACTCACTCCTCTTTCTTATCGCTCCCTCCCCTGCTTGTTTCTATCTCTCCTCTCTCCCTCCTATCCCTCTCTCCCCTCTTTCTTTTTCTCTTTATCACTCCCCCTTTTTCCTCTCCTCCCTCCCTCCCTCTCTCTCCCTCGGTCTCTCTCTGTCTTATGCCCTCCCCTTTATCCCCCCTTCCATCCTCTTCCACTCTCCCTCTCTATTTTTCTCTCTCCTCTTTCCTCTCTCTCCTCATTTTCTCTCTCCTCCCCTTGTCCTCCCCCTCTCCTTCCCTCTCTTTTTTCTCCTCTCGCTCTCTCTTTCTTCTCCTCATTCCCCTCATATCTTTTCTCTCTCCTTGCTCTACCTCTTTCCTTTCCTCTTTTTTCTCACTCCTCTTTTTCCCTTAACCCCTTTCTTGTTTGTCTTTCTCCCTTCAATCCCCTTCTCTCTGTTTTCTCCTCCCTCTCTCTCCTCTCTTTCTCTCTCTCCTTTCACTCGCTTCTCTCTCTTTCCCTTATCTCCTTTTTCCTTCCCTCCCCTCTCTCCTTCTCTCTTCCTCCTTATTTCACTCTCTCTCCTTGCCCTCTACCTTGTCCTTTATCCCCCCTCCCCTCTCTCTCTGGATCATTCAAAGCTCTTGCTCTCTCTCCTTCTGTCTCTTTTTGCATCTTGTTTTCGAAATGCAAAGAGGGGGTATTTTACCTCTATGGGGTATTCATTGTAATACATATTTAGATCACCATGTTTCATCGAAAACAACGTATTAACGTTCTATTTCACTTTCGTTTTTGATGCTCTCCCTCCTCCCTTTGCTCTCTGTGCTTAGTCACTCCCCCTTCAGAGCACTATCACAACACAATCAGCTGCATCTCACTAATGAATCTGCACATCACATCAGGTTTGTCAAGTTGCTGTGTACAGTTTTGTATCATGTTTTTGTAGATTTATGGAGAATTGTCATGTGGGAGCATGGGTGATGTAGACTTGTGGGTGGAGCCTTGTACAGAGTCTTACAGCTAACCCATAAGGAGGGTCTGAATACAGCCCAGGATCTCTAGATTACTCAAACATGCATGGACGACGTCTAAAACGTCTTCAGCATGTTTTTAAATGAGAGAAAGCTCCAAAAAGGTGGATTTTGCAGAATACCTCTTTAAGTAACACTTGGTTCACCTCTGACACAGAGAGAATGCCACATTGTGAAACATTCTCAGGTTAAACATAGTGGAGTCAAAACTGAAATAACTTCCTTTTTATTCTTATACTTTTTATTTCTTTGTTTAGTTTAATTTTATTCACATAAACAGAACATATACTTAAATACAACATAAACACAATATAAACATAAAAACAACATAAACACAACATTAACATAAAAACAACATAAGCTTAAACATATACACAATATAAACAAACACAACATAAAAACAATATAAACATAAAAACAACATAAGCACAACATAAACACAACATAAACAAATACAACATAAGCATAAACACAACATAAACAAATACAACATAAGCATAAACACAACATAAACAACACAACATAAACACAACATAAGCACAACATAAACACAACATAAACAAATACAACATAAAAATAATATAAACATAAACACAACATAAACAAATACAACATAAACAACACAACATAAACACAACATAAGCACAACATAAACACAACATAAACAAATACAACATGAAAATAATATAAACATAAACACAGCATAAACAGAAATACAACATAAACATAAATGCCACATAAACATAAAAAAACAACAAGCACAATATAAAGACAACATAAACACAACATAAAGACAACATAAAAATAACACAACATAAACATAAATGACATAAAGTGATTGACTAATATTTTTTCTTCTAAAATTCTCACTATAATATTTGTGTTTGGTTTTTCAATAATATCGTATCGTGACCTGAATCTCGATTTTCGATAAATCCTCTCTCTTTCCTCTGCCCGCTGGGGTGAGTTTGGGCGTGCGACTGTATGAGACAGAGAGAGAGTTAAAGCAGCGTGAAAAATGAAGAAACAAAGTGTTCTTTTCACAATTTATGTAATGCAGGGCTCATGTGCACGCTCCTGTACACACATGCACGCTCTTGTACACATGTGCACGCTCTTGTACACATGTGCACGCTCCTGTACACATGTGCACGCTCCTGTACACACGTGCGCACTCCTGTACACATGTGCACGCTCCTGTACACATGTGCACGCTCCTGTACACACATGCGCGTTCCTGTACACACGTGCGCGTTCCTGTACATATGTGCGCGCTCCTGTACACAAGTGTGTGTTCCTGTACACACGTGCACGCTCCTGTACACACATGCACACTCCTGTACACACGTGCACGCTCCTGTACACACATGCACGCTCCTGTACACACGTGCGTGTTCCTGTACACACGTGCACGCTCCTGTACACATGTGCATGCTCTTTTACACGCGTGCACGGGCAGGAAAGAAAGAGAGGGAGCGGAAGGAGAGAGAGGAGTGAGAGGAAAAAGAGATAGGGAGAAGAAGAAAGAGGAGAAGGTGAGGAGAAGAAAGATGGGAAGATGAGAGAGAGGAAGAGGGGGGCAGGGAGGAGGGAGAGAAAGAGATGGGGATAGAGAAGGAGGACCAAGGTGTAGTCCCGGTGTAGTCCTAGTGTACTCCTGGCGTAGTCCTGGTGTAATCCTGGTGTAGTCCTGGTGTAGTCTTAATTCTGAGGTAGTTCTTGTGTAGTCCTGGTGTAGTTCTGGTGTAGTTCTGGTGTAGTCTTGTGTAGTCCTGATGTAGTCTTAATCCTAGTGTAGTCTTAATCCTGGTTTAGTCAGGACTAAACCAATATTTAGTCCTGGTTTAGTTCTGGTGTAATCGTAATCCTGTTGTAGTTCTGGTGTAGTCCTGGTATAGTCCTGGTGTAGTCTTGGTGTAGTCCTTGTGTAGTCTTAATCCTGGTGTACTTCTGGTTCAGTCCTGGTGTAATCGTAATCCTAGTGTAGTCTTGGTGTAATCCTGTTGTAGTCCTGGTGTAGTCTTAATCTTGGTGCAGTTCTGGTGTAGTCTTTGTGTAGTCCTGGTGTAGTGTTAATCCTGGTTTAGTCCGAGTGTAGTCTTAATCCCAGTTTAGTTGTGGTGTAGTCCTGGTGTAATCTTAATTCTGGTGTAGTTCTGTTGCAGTTCTGGTGTACTCCTGGTGTAGTTCTGGTGTACTCCTGGTATAGTTCTGGTGTAGTCTTGGTTTAGTCCTGATGTAGTCTTGGTGTAGTCTTAATCCTGGAGTAATCCTGGTGTAGTGCTGGTGTAATCTTAATTCTGGTGTAGTTCTGTTGCAGTTCTGGTGTACTCCTGGTGTAGTTCTGGTGTACTCCTGGTATAGT
Organism: Periophthalmus magnuspinnatus; assembly: GCF_009829125.3. Taxonomy (NCBI): domain Eukaryota; kingdom Metazoa; phylum Chordata; class Actinopteri; order Gobiiformes; family Gobiidae; genus Periophthalmus; species Periophthalmus magnuspinnatus. The sequence continues at coordinate 12,428,596 of NC_047132.1, forward strand.
TCTGGTGTAGTCTTGGTTTAGTCCTGATGTAGTCTTGGTGTAGTCTTAATCCCGGTGTAGTGCTGGTGTAATCTTAATTCTGGTGTAGTTCTGTTGTAGTCCTGGTGTACTCCTGGTGTAGTTCTGGTGTAGTCTTGGTGTAGTCTTAATCCCGGTGTAGTCCTGGTGTAGTGCTGGTGTAATCTTAATTCTGGTGTAGTTCTGTTGTAGTCCTGGTGTACTCCTGGTGTAGTTCTGGTGTAGTCTTGGTGTAGTCTTGGTGTAGTTATGATGTAGTCTTGGTGTAGTCTTAATCCTGGTGTAGTGCTGGTGTAGTCTTAATTCTGGTGTAGTTCTTGTGTAGTCCTGATTTAGTCCTGGTGTAGTCTTGGTTTAGTCCTGGTGTGGTCTTAATCCTGGTTTAGTCCTAGAGCTAGTCCTAGTTTACTGTTTGTTTCATGAGACACATGAGTAGAAGTACAGAGTGAATCTTTATCTTTAGTAATCATTCAAACATCGATGTAACCAAGGGCATGTCTGTTTGAAGAATTTGAGTTTAAATGTGAGATGGAGAAAATCAAATGGTTTTATCGTTAAAGGGACAGAAGAGGAAAGTGAAGGAGGGATGAAGACGTTAGAGGAGGATTCAGAACAGAGTGAGTCAGTGCAACGATAACACTCTGCAACTGTGACAGGAGAGAGGGAGAGGGAGGGAGGGAGGGAGAGAGACGGAAGAGGAGAATGAGAGAGAGAGCGGGAGGGAAGGAGGGAGGGAGAGAAAAGAGTGGGAGAGAGAGAGGGAAGAGAAGAGAGAGGGAGGGAGAGAGGAGTAGGGGAGACAACTGTGATAGAAGAGAGAGAGGAGGTGGAGGGAGGGAGAGGGGATGGAGGGAAAGAGAACTGTGTCTAGAAAGGGTGATAGACAAGAGAAAGAGAGAGTAGCGAAGGATGCGCCCCCTCTCTCTGTCTCTCTCTCCCCTCTCCCTCTCTCTCTCACTCCCCTCTCCCTCTCTCTCTCTCTCTCTGTCCCTATCTTGTTCCTGTCATCTCTTTCTCATAGTGGACTCAGACTGCTTCTCCTGCTCTCTTCCTCTCTCTCTTCCTCTCTCTCCCTCTCTCTCTCTCTTGTTCCTGACATCTTCTCTTTCTCGTAGTGGACTCTCAGTTCTCGTCTGGCTCAGACTGACCCTCTGCTCAAGGAACCATTACAGATTTTTCTATTAAAGTCTCTGTACCTGATTTGTACATGTTAAAGACAGTAGTTCATTTTCATTGGTAAAAACAGAACCGGTTCATTTTAAACAGTTTGGTCCAAAGTTATTCCTCACAGACCTTATGCATTCAGAGCATCCTAATGATTAATTACTATTTATTACAGAGACCAGAGCGGCGTTTGGCATGCTAATAGTACACTTCCTGATATTAGGACAATAAAGCTCTTTATCTATCTGTACATTTAAACTCAGTGAAGTGAACTCACTGTGTCGACAGACGCCATCTTGACTAGATCTGGGACAGAGATGATGTCATCACTCCACTTTAGCTGCTTTGGTCCAGCCTAATTCTTTACAATGGGAAATGTGCCCTCTGCATTTGACCCATCCTTCAGAGTGTCTGGGTTAAACCTGCATTCAACCCATCCTTCAGCATCTCTGGGTTAAACCTGCATTTGACCCATCCTTCAAGTGTCTTCAGCAGACCAAAACAAAATTGACGATGCCTACAGATGTACTTCAGGGTACACATGTTCTCTCAACCCATCCATCCATCCATTTTCTTCCGCTTATCCGGGGCCGGGTCGTGGGGGCAGCAGTCTAAGCCGGGACTCCCAAACTTCCCTCACCCCAGACATGTCCTCCAGCTCCTCCGGTGGGATCCCAAGGCGTTCCCAGGCCAGCCGAGAGACATAGTCCCTCAAGCGTGTCCTGTTCTCTCAACCCCAGTATGTTTTTTTCTGCTTGTTCTGCTTTGACCAATAAGATTCAAATATTTATCACAACGTTCCGAGTTTTCCTGATGCCAATTAACGAGAGCCGTTCCAGATAAATGTGTAAAACTCAAGTCAGAGTGCTACACATATCATTCTGGCGTCAGCATGGTCAGGAAACTGGGGGAAACCCACACAGACACAGAGAGAATATGCAAACTTCACACAGAAAGGCTCGAGAGTCAAACCTGGACCCTTCTTGTTATGAGGCAAGCCACTTAGCTACTGTGCCACCCGATCTGAACAATGTAATTTATTTCCTTTTTCCTTAATCTAAAAAAAAAAAAACAAAAAAAAAAAACTTAGAACTTAGTATCATGAGAACTCTATTCATCTTGTATAACACCTTAGTTCTGTTTCCCTTCATGGTTGCCAGATCTGAGCCGAGTCACACGTTGAAGCCTCAGAGCCTGTGTCCTGCTCTGGTTTGTCTTTGATGAGTTTTGAGGAGAATGTGACATGAATAATAGTGATTGTCTATTTATAATTATCCCCTGAGACTTGGAGCAGCTCTGAGCTTCAGACGCAGCGGAGCACGATAATGGGACGGTTTAAGCTGTTTGCCTTTACAAATGTCACCACCGCTGTAGGGGAAGTCCATATGTGCTCTGACCCTATGTACGCTCTGTATGCCGACAGATGCTCGCAGTACTAAACTCCACTATCGAAAATCAGATACTAATCAATACTAATATTAATATAGAAACTAGATACATAATTGAGCAGCTTTTGGTACTAAAAAAGTTCCATTGACAGGATAGAAATGAACCTTTCCTGAATATCTTTAGACTGATCTGGAGCTAAGACACATAGACACCCACGGACCACTATGGAACCTAGATGGACCACTGAGGGATTACACAGACACATGGGAATAGAGAACAAAGTACGAACATTTAATGTACAAAATCACCGTATATTGTCTAAAGAAACTGTGTTTTTATTATAATAGTAAAATCAGAATCAGTATCAAGTATTGAGTCCTTAGTATTGAAATGGAGTTTGAGATTTTAGTATCATGACATCACTAGCGTACAGTCTGTGGGGAGGCAGATGTTGTCAGCGGAGCTCAGGATTGTGACGTTTCTCCTAGCATAGCATTTTCAGTTTGTCTAATGTTGAAACAATGGAGACTTTAAGATGCTACTAAAGTTAGCATTCAGTCAAAAGCAGGAGTTTATCAGGTCTTTCCACTGCACTTTTGTGTACGTTAATGTTGTTTTGGCTAATATATCTGTATGAGAGTTTTGCACTACAACCACCAACATGGTGGATTTCCATGGTAACGGCAAAAATCTCTCAAAAACAAATCAAAACTGTAATCTGGTTGTTTTGGGGCTGAAGGAGTTTGTAAAAATATGTGATTGTGAGATTTCTGGCTTTGTGATTGCTGTTAGATTTCAGATTTTTGATAATAATAGGTAATAGGAGTGTTGGTGGTGGTCTGGGGTTTCTATGGCGCAGATTGGCAGCCTCACTTCCATCAGTCTGTCCCAGGGCAACTGTGGCTATGAAGTTCCACTGAGTATGGAGTGAATGAAAACCACAGAGACCACAGTGCAGCACTTTTTAAGGTGTGTCAAACCTCTATAACACAATTGTAATGTACTGAGATAATACTAAAGGTGCACTATGTAACTTTTCTCAATGTTTACACTGAGATGGTATTGCTTTGCTTGGAATTTTGCAGGCAAGCATGTTCAGATCTGTGGAGATATGAGCATGTTGCATGTTTTAAAAGGATTTCCTTAGAATCCAAAACCTGTAATTGAAAGATTTAGTTAATGCCGTATCGGGGAGCATTGTAGGAAAACATACAGCATCTCCATGGAGACATGCAGACACCAGAAATACATTCTGCACCTTTAAATCAGACCTATTCTGCAAACTGGATTTTAAACCATGTTCTAGTCGTTTCTTCTCATTGAGCCTCTGAAGTTGTATTTGGAGTGATTCATGTTTGAGTAATCCTTAATTGACTATTTTCAAGTCGCCATTTTGCCAATCTACTCCGTTTTTACCTCCGCCGGGACACACCCACTGCGACATACACACCCACTGTGACATACGCACTTCCTTTTCCAGTTTTATTTTCTCAATCGGTGATACTTGTAGGACTCGGCAGCATCACGTAGTCATTTTGGTAAAAATTAAGAGAAATCTGTTGCTCGCTATTGTGATGTGCAGCTGTCCATAGGGGGCGTCGACAGCATGTGGCACGTTGTAGTGATGATGTTTATGGCGACGTCAGCTCCCATTGAACACCGCAGTTTTCTAACGCGGAAATCAGCAGAGGCTTTCCTTTTATTAAGTCGTTTTAGATTAATATTGCGATTTTAAATGTGCAAAATATAACATAACACAGATGTCATAGATTAAAACTACAGAGAACACACAAGCACAATAGTGATAATAATCTTACTAACTGTATTTCCTCTGTCTCTCTTTAGGTGGTGCTGGTGCAGCTTTAGCGTCTGAGCACCTGCTTCCTGTCTCGCTTGCCCCTCTCTCCACCTGCTACGCCCCGTAGTGTCCAGAGTCTGCAGCACGCCCATGGACCTGCTCCTTTAACCGCGGAGGGAGGGGGAGGACCCAGAGTCGACTCACAACGTTTATCCCACAAAACGCCAATGGGGAAGTGAAACATCCAAATTCAAATCCGCTGGTCTCATGAATAACGTCTCAACAGCCAAACCACAGAGTACGGCAAGCTAGAAGGTCCAGTTTCAGGAGGCGCTCGCGTGATATGTCCAGTACTGGCACCATGGGCGAGATGGCAAACAGCGCGGTGGAGTTTTACCCTAAAGGTCGCGGGGGCAGCGTGAGGGGGGGAGGGGCCGATGGGGGGCACGCGGGGGCAGACTTCGGGGTGACGGTGAAGGAGCTAAGGGAGCTGATGGAGCTGAGAGGAGCCGACGCGCTGCAGAAGATCCAGGACAGCTACGGAGACACGGAGGGATTATGCCACAGGCTCAACTCCAGCACCACAGACGGTAAGAGCGAACACAGCGAGGAGGGGGCGGGGTTAAAGTAAAACTAAACACCTAGGGGGCAGGAGGGGCTGCGTCTGGAGGACTAAAGGGGAGAGTGAGAGGGGAGGAGCGGCAGGGTGTGGGGGATTTAAGATGAAAGTGAGGGGGGAGGAACAGTGCGATTGGTCTAACAGGTATCCACACTTTAACACCTGGATGTAATCAGAGTAGTCCTGTGTGATGTCATGTAGTACTTGAAATTGCATAGGCCACTGGAGGCAACACACACTTAGATTTAGCTCCAAAGTTACATAGTTTACACTCAAATTGACAAAAATTAGTAGGAACAGTAGATAATAGTATTGAAACACCATATCCACAGTGTTTAGTTCCACTTTGTGTTCTGTTATGTTCAAACTGTCTATGCGAGTTCATTTTTACTCATGCAGATATGGGTATTACATGACCATCGTCTTCAGACTTGTGTCTCTTGGCTCATATGCAGCTGCCACCTGTGAATGTGTTGCCAGATAAGATCATGTCCATCAGCTTTTCAGAAGTGTCTGTACTTTAAGGAGTAACAAGCAGTTTTTGCTCCCAAACTCTGTGATATAGTCTTTATTGCTCTCATTCCTTTGTCCTCTGCATTTGACCCATCCTTCAGTGTCTCTGGGTTTGACCAACATTTGACCCATTCTTCCGTGTCTCTGGGTTAGACCTACATTTGACCCATCCTTCAGTGTCTCTGGGTTAGACCTGTCAGGAGCAATGGGACCCATCTCCCAATCTTGAGCTAGTCTTGGTCAGGACTACCTTAGCTGGAAGATTTGACCTAAACTGGAGTGCCTGGAGGAAACTCACCCAGACACAGGAAGAACATGCAAACTCCACACAGAAAGGACTCGAAGAAAGGACTTGCTGTGAGGCGAGAGCACAAGCTACTCAGCCACTGTAGAGTGCTATCTAGGTTTTGGGTTTGTAATTGATAAAATGTTTTTTAATTAGCAGCAGACACGGCACAGTTTAGAGATAAGAAAAACTTTTTTTTACAACTAAGGCCAAAGCAGAGACCAGGACTAAATCTGGATTAAAGCAGGTCTAGATCAATACTAAGTCTGGACTAAAGCAGGTCTAGATCAGTACTAAGTCTGGACTAAAGCAGGTCTAAATCAGTACAACGTTTTGGACTAAAGCAGGTCTTGATCGGGACTAAGTCTGGACTAAAGCCAGTCTAGATCAGGACTAAGTCTAGACTAAAGCAGGTCTAGATCAGCACTAACTGTGGACTAAAGCAGGCCTAGATCCAGACTAACTCTGGACTAAAGCAGGCCTAGATCTGGACTAACTCTGGACTAAAGCAGGTGTAGATCCAGACTAACTCTGGACTAAAGCAGGCCTAGATCTGGACTAACTCTGGACTAAAGCAGGTGTAGATCCAGACTAACTCTGGACTAAAGCAGGCCTAGATCTGGACTAACTCTGGACTAAAGCAGGTGTAGATCCAGACTAACTCTGGACTAAAGCAGGCCTAGACCTGGACTAACTCTGGACTAAAGCAGGTCTAGACCTGGACTAACTCTGGACTAAAGCAGGTCTAGATCTGAACTAAATCTGGGCTTTTCAAATATTTGCTGCCTCTACACATTTTCATTTTAGTCTCTGTAAGAAAAGAGCTTAGCATGATTGTTGTTATATTTAGTAGCTAGCGACGCAGATCTGGCGCTAGCTGCTCTGAGCCCCTGTGTGTGAGTGGAGGGATGAATAATGCAGAGGAGCAGGGCTAAATACGCCGCTGAACCAGGCCAAAGATGTAAAAATAGAAGTATGAAACATATGAACGAGTGAAGCGTTGTCGCGGTGATGAGCTCTGAGTGAGTACGAAACACCACAGGGTCCAACTTTAAGTGAACTACAAACGCAGCCAGCTGCCATCTTGGATTTTATAACTGGTCCAGTTTATGACTCAGAAAATAAGACCTTTGATACGGATGTTGCGTAATCTTTTTGTGCATTTAAATAGTGTAGTATTACTTTTATTGATTCATTACACCTTACTCAGTCCTGGTTTAGTCCAAGTTAAGACCTGGTTTTGTCCTAGTTATGTACTGGTTCATATCTGGTTTGGACTTGGTTTAGACCTGCTTAAGTCTTGGTTTAGACTTGTCTTATTCTCTGGTTTAGTCCTTCTTTAGTACTGGTTCAGTCCAAGTTTTGTCCCAGGGTTAGTACTCAAGTCCTGGTTTAGACCTGGTCTTGCCATAGACCTTTTTCTATCCTGGTTTAGTCCTGCTTTATTGCCTAGTTTACTCCTTGGTTTAGTCCTTCTTTAGTCATATTTCAGTCCCGATTTAGTCCTGGTTTAGTCCTGGTTCAGTCCTGGTTCAGACACAGTTGCAAAGGAACCTGTGCCTCTGTCTAAACGCGTGTCCCGGTGCGGTCTAATTACTGGAGCACTTTGCAGCAGTTTTAATCCAGGGAAATGTTTTCATTCATAATTAATCACAAAGCAGAGTGTTTGTGGAGCGGCTTTATCCGAGAAGGATCTGAGCGAAAACGCAGCCAGTAACAACTACACACCAACTACACAACAGCCATACAACAATTACACAACTACACAGCAACTACACAGCAACTACACAACAACTACACAACAACTACACAGCAACTACACAACAACTACACAACAACTACACAGCAACTACACAGCAACTACACAACAACCATACAACAACTACACACCAACTACACAACAGCCATACAACAATTACACAACAACTACACAGCAACTACACAACAACTACACAACAACTACACAACAACCATACAACAACTATACACAACTACACAACAACTACATAACAACTACACAGCAACTACACAGCATCTACACAACAACTACACAACAAGTAGTCCTGGTTTAGATCAACTTTAGACCTGCTTTAGTCTTGCTTCCTTCCTGGTTTAGTCCTGGTTTTCCCTGCTTCAGTCTTGTTTAAGTCCTGCTTTAGACCTGTTTTAGATCTGGTCCAGTCCTGGTTTAGTCCTGCTCCAGTTCTCCTTAAGTTCTGGTTTAGTTCTGGTTTAGTCCTAGTTCAGTCCTGTGTTAATCTTGCTTTAGTCATGTTTTAGTCCTGTTTTAATCCTAGTTTAGTTCTAGATTAGATATAGTTTTGTCCTGTTTCAGTCCTGGTTTAGTCCTTGTTCAGGACTACTGCTTACAGTTTCTGTTTGCAGGCTAGGTCTATTGTACTGCCCTAACTGTGCACTGTACCTGAGTCCTACTTAGCATAGTCATTCAAGCCCTTAGTGAGTGATTTCACACTTTTTGGCATCCTGGCTATCTCTATTGTTCTCTTTGTTTTTTTGGGTCTGAGGATGGAGTTATAGATGCGGGACAGGTGATGTCTAAGGCCCCCATTCCTGTTCAAGGAAAGATTGTCTTTCCTAACACAAATTGCTTCTTTAACTTCCCTCTCAAACCATTTATTTTATTTGGCTAAGATCTGTACCTCACGATTTTCAAAGGAGTGGTTAAAGGCTTTGCGATGGAGATGTATAGCGGACTGTGGTCCCGAGGAGCTCTCGTGGCGCTTGTTGGTACATTCTCTCATAGAGTGGCTGTAAAATGTGGCATTATATGGTATTTAATTTGGTTAAAATACTGAACTGTTAAATGAGACTGGATCTCACACTATAGAACACTATGTAAATGAACTTTATCCGCGTGTTTTTGTCCCACTCCCTCTGTTCCACCTCGAGCCAGAATCAAACATGATCGTCCAATTAGATTTGTTTATTTCAGGGACACATGGACGAAGGATCTCATTGGTCACACATCAAACAAACAAAATTAAATTCAGCCCCCTACAATATTTTTGTCCTTTATTTGTCCCTCATATTTGTTTTGATATAGATGAACCATGCATGTCCCTGATTGGCTAAACCACCTGTCAATCACACCGTCTGGACTCACTTCTTTAGAAAGTATTGGAGAAGTATGTATTCTGGAAGACAATAAATGTATCTCATGTTAATTACTAAGTTATCAATCACCACTTGATGACATCACAAGGTGCAGAGAACTAAACCCTGTGTGTCAGATGCCCTTCCTGTGTCTCCATGTGGTCTTATTTTGTGTAAAAGCTGCTAACTTTGTAGTTTTGATCTGTACAAGCATGTTGAGTTTTCATTTAAAACCATAAATTGCAAATGTGGTTTGGTAAAGTCAGAGGTGTGGTGGCTCGTACTCCCACTCTGCGACCAATGTAACTATGGCAACACAACAGAAAAAGAGAGGGGGAGACACGGAGGAGGAGGAGAGAAAGAGAGATAGAGAGGAGAAGGAGAGGAGAAAGGGAGGAGAAAGAGAATGGGTAGAGAGAGGGAAAGGAGGAGGATAGAGGAAAGAAAGGGGAGGAGAGAATAGGCATGGAGAACGTGAGAGAAAGAGATAGAGGGAGATAGAGAGAAGAGATGGGGGTGAGGGAGAGGAAAAAGAAGGAGAAAGGGCGGAGAGAGAAATAGAAGAGAAAGAGAAAAGAGAGAGAAGTTGGCATAAAGTGAATGACAGAAAGAGAGAGGGAGGAGAGAAAGAGATAGGGCTAAGAAAGAAATAGTCAAGGGAGAGATGTGGAAGAAGACAGAGAGAAGGGAAAGAGTGAAGATGAGGGAGGGGGAGAAGAGAGAAGGATGGAGGGGAGATGAGGATAGGAATAAAATAGAGGGAGGGGAGAAAGAGAAGGGAGAGAGAATGGAGGAGGGGGTGGTGACTCGTGAGAGGTAAAACAGAGAAGGGAGAGGAGAGAAAAGGCAAGGGGTAAAAGAAAGATGGGATGAGAGAGAAAAGAAGGGAGGTGAGAGTGATGAGATAGAATGGGAGAGAAAGGAGAAAGAAAGGGAGATGAGAAGATACAAAGACAGGCAGAAAAAAGAGGGGAGAAAGTGATGAAAGTGTGAGAGAGGAGAGAGGTGATGGGAGAGAAATCAAGAGAAAGGAAATATAAGGAAAGAGGAAAGGACAGATAAATAGACAGGAGTAGGGGGGGGGGGGGGGTATTGTGTTACACTCAGGCTGTGGTCATCATTTGATCCTGTCAGAAATCTGTACAGCTCAGACCAACAAACATCCTCTCGCTCTACCTTCTTCTCTCTATTTCCTTCTCTCTTTTCTCTGTTTGTTCTTCTCTCTTTCCTCCTCTTTCTCTCTTTTGCTTCCCCTACCTCTACCTCACTCTCTCCTCTTTCTCTTCCCTCTCTTCTTCCTCTTTCTCTGTCCCTCCATCTCCTCTTTTTCTTCTTCTTCTTCTTCTTTTCATCCTCTCCTTCTCCTTCTCCTCCTCCTCTTATCTTCTCTTCTCTCCTCTTCCTTACCCTTTCTCTCCCTCTTGGCTCTCTTCCCCCTCTCCCTATCCTCTCTTATACTCCTTCCTGACTCTTTTTCTCTCTTTGTATCCTCTCCTCTCTTTCCCTTTCTCTGTATCCTCTCCTCCCTCATTCCCACTCTCCTCCTCCCTCTCACTCTCCTCAACCTCTTTTTCCCTCTCTCTGTACCCTGTCCTCATCCTCTCCCGTCCTCTCTTTCCCTGTCCCTCTGTATCCTCTCATTCCCCTCTCTTTTCCTCCCTTTCTCTGTATGTGTATCAGCACTTGTTTCTTTAAAGTGGTTGCACAAACAGACCCAGAGAACATAAGCATCTGCTTGGCTCACGTCCCGACACAGGCTCGGGTCCCAACACAGGCTCGGGTCCCGACACAGGCTCGGGTCCCGACACAAGCTCCAGATTCAGGCTCATGTGGATTTAGACTTTTAATGAATTTTAATTTGATATTTGTCATTAAAACAGCTCAGTGAACAGTGTGGGACAATTTACTGTATAGTTTGCATGTTCTCCCGCTGTGTCCCCGTCAGCTTAAACCATGCACAGGGTCTGGGTTTAGTCCTGGTTTTGTCCTGTTATAGTCCTGGTTTAGTCTTAGTTTAGTCCTGGTTTAGTCCTGTTCTGGTCTTGGTTTAGTCCTGTTCTAGTCCTGGTTCAGACCCAGTACATATCCTGTTTCCTCTGACACAGTTCTAATTGTCTAAAGTTTGACAGATGATTCAAAGTCAGGTTTGACCCCAGGACACGGGAACGCCGCTCTCATAGGGGCTGCGGAACGCTACAGGAGGGTCACTGTTTTTGGAAAAACACAAATGTTGAATCTGATCATACATTTTTTAAATTTGGTTTAGGGCTGCATCGATTCATCAGAATAATCAAACCAGTTCACTGCTAAAAGTAACTGCTCAGTTAGTAGAGTGGTTGTCCCCTCATCTGGAGGTTGGCGGTTCGAATCCCGCTCTCGACATTAACATCATTGGAGGTTGCGTGATTCCAGCTCCTTGTGTCCTTGAGAAAGACCCACCTCGCCCCCAGTGTCTGTGTACACTGGTGTATGAATGTGTGTGTGAATGGGTGGTTCCTTCATGTAAAGCGCTTTGAGTCTTGAAGGTGGAAAAGCGCTGTATACAAAGGTGATTTTTTTAATTTTAATAATGGTTCATCACTGTCTGGACTGTACACACAAAAGATTTTTATCACAAAACAGCTATATTTTTGACAAGACCATATATCCCCATTTCTTTTTTTTTCCATTTATTCACAAAAGCACTGCTAGCACTGAGCGTTACCCAGCACAACTACAGTGATATTTGTCTGGCCAATCCAGACTGATATCTCTATGTATTTTTTATACAGAGGCATATCAGTCTGTTCCCCACTTCCTCTGTCGCGTCTCGATCCAGAACCAAATATAAACGTCCAATCAGATTTGTTTATTTCAGTGACACATGTGAAACAACGGAGCTCATTGGTCACATCATTTACAAACAAAATCATATTTCTTTTCCCTCAGATGAACAGAGTTTAGTGCTTCACTCGTTTATTCTGCAGAAATCCTCCATGTTTTTCAGTCCCCTGTGATATTTTTGTCTTTTCTTTTCTCCTCATAAACAGCCAGATTTTTTTTTTGATACAGACAGACCCGTGTCCCTGATTGGCTGAACCATCTGTCAATCACACTCATCTGAACATGGGGAGATTCAGACACATCTTCACAAAGTATTGGAGAAGTATGTGTTCTAGGTCCCAGACAACAATGGCATTGCACTGTGAGCCTGACCTTTGACACCACTGATGCCTGTTTTGTGTAGTGGGACATCCAAAAATGTATGTGACCAAAGAAATGTGGCGTTTGAGAGATGGTAGCGTTCAGAGAGGAGGCAGGCGCAGGTTGGCAGCCACATGTTGGTCAGTCTGCCCCAGGGCACAAACTACTTATATGTAATGTGATCAGCTCAAGTCTACTGTTTTGTATTTTGCTGTACAGTGGCTAGTGCTCTCGCCTCACAACAAGAAGGTCCCCGGTTTGACTTCAGTGTGGCATTGGATCTTTTCTGTGTGGAGTTTGCATGTTTGTGGCTATTTCATTGCAAACTAGGTAAAATTGTTGCTTTCTGTTCAAAAATGTGCAGCCTCCAGTGACTGCTACAATTTCAAGTACTACGTGATATCACACAGGACTGCCCTGATTGCAGCCAGGTGTTTCTGAATACAAACACCTGTCTGCAGGGGCAAAATTTGAAGTATGAACACCCGTTAGACCAGTGGTTCTCAAATAGTGGGGCCCAGGGGGGCGCGGTGAGATACCGGCACTGTAGTACTGTATGCAGCGCGTACGCAGCACGCGCACTGCAAAGAGCAGGAGAGAGCGAACAGATCGTGACACAGGGCAGTGAACAAGAAACACTTTTGCTAAACAGACACTATGGAAAACATTTTAACAGGGATGAAAAGAAAGGCGGATATAGACGGAGGTAATGTCACCCGAAAAATAAGACGAGGAAGTCTGATGAAGTGTATTTAGCACTTGGCTTCACCGTGACTCTGCTGTGGCAGTGGACAGTATGAAGCCAAATAAGTTAAGGCGCCACCTCATTACACCTCAGTCACGCTGATAAGAAGCTGGAGTTTTTTCAGCGTAAACGTGCCAAATATTGCCAACAATCATCCCGCTTTGTGAATGTCACTTAAAGCAGCAAGCACTGAGCATCATGTAAGGTGGCGTACCAAATTGCTAAATTACTTGTTTTAATTTGATATTTATTTAATTTTAATGTATTATTTTGCTATTTATTTAATTTTAATTTATTCATTTGATGTTTATTTAATTTAATTTTTTAATTTGATATGTAATTAAATTTCATTATATCGTTTCATTTATTTTATTTTTTCAGGGGGGGGCGCGCAAAATATTTTCTTCTTTATGGGGGGGCATGATAGAAAATAATTGAGAACCACTGCGTTAGACCAATCACACTGTTCCTTATACCTCCAAACACCGCCCCTCCTCCCACCTTACTCTCCCCTTTAGTTCGACAAACTCCTCCCCTCCTCCCTCACTCTCCCCTTTAGTCCTCCAGGTACTGCCCAGTTTAGCAGCTCTATTTGAAATGCGCTTGTGATTGTCCCAGATCCTGAACAAGTGCGTAGTGAGTGTGGGGGAGGAGTGAGGACTGCTCTGAAATGGAGCAAAGCATCATGGTCTGTGTAGTCCTGTCTGCTGTTTGTAGTACAGTGACTAAAGCATCGGCGTTTGATACTGTGTAAGAGGAGGAGTGCGTGTTTACCTGCTCATATGGGGACTCGTATATAAGGACCTGTAGTTTACCACATCGGTCCAGTGTTTAGGTGACATCAGCTTTAGGGCGAATACTGTCAAAAAAGTCTAGACAATATTTGAAAAAAATATATACATGTAATCATGATTCTTCTGACAAGTTTACATTATACATACATTATTTTAGTCCTGGTTTAGTCCTGGTTTAGTCCTGGAGTAATCCTGATTTGGTCCAGGTTTAGTCCTGGTTTATTCCGGTTTTAGTCTTGGTTTAGTCCTGGAGTAGTCCTGGTTTGGTCATGGTTTGGTCCTAGTTTAGTTCTGGTTTAGTCTCTGGTTTAGTATTGGTTTCGTCCTTGTTTAGTGCCTGTTTTAGACCTGGTTTAGTTCTAGTTTAGTCCTGATTTAGTCCTGGTTTATTCTTGGTTTAGTACCTGGTTTAGTCCTGGTTTAGTCCCTGGTTTAGTCCTGGGTTAGTCCTGGTCTAGTCCTAGTTTGGTCCTGATTTAGTCCTGGTTTGGTACTGGTTTAGTCCTAGCTTGGTTGTTGTTTGGTCCTGGTTTTTGTCCTAGTTTAGTCCTGGGTGGGTGCTCGGCAGCGAGTGCCTGGTGGCCGGGCCTTTACCCATGGGGCCCGGCCGGGCCCAGCCCGAAGGAATGATGTGGGGCCGTCCTCCCGTGGACCCACCACCTGCGAGAGGAGCCATGAGGGGCGGGTGCAGAGAGATCTGGGCGGAAGCCAAAGGCGGGGACCTCAATGACCGGATCTCCGGACATGGAGACTAGCTCTGGGGACATGGAATGTCACCTTGCTTGGGGGTAGGAGCCTGAGCTTGTGCGGGAGGTCGAGCATTACCGGCTAGATATAGTCGGCCTCACCTCCACGCACAGCTTGGGCTCTGGAACGCAACTTCTTGAGAGGGGTTGGACTCTCCATTTCTCTGGCGTTGCCCACGGGGAGCGGTGGCGAGCTGGTGTGGGCTTGCTCATTGCCCCACAGCTCAGCCGCCACGTGTTGGAGTTCACCCCGGTGAACGAGAGGGTCGCGTCCCTTCGCCTTTGGGTCGGGGACAGGTCTCTCACTGTTGTGTCGGCCTACGGGCCAAACAGCAGTGCGGAGTACCCGGCCTTCTTTGAGTCCCTGGGAGGGGTACTAGACAGTGCACCAACCGGGGACTCCGTTGTTCTCCTGGGGGACTTCAACGCCCATGTGGGTAATGACAGTGACACCTGGAGGGGCGTGATTGGGAGGAATGGCCTCCCCGATCTGAACCCGAGTGGTGTTTTATTATTGGACTTCTGTGCTAGTCACAGTTTGTCCATAACAAACACCATGTGTCGATGATTGTCATGTCATCTGACCTCCGACCGTGTGTCTTGGACACTCGGGTGAAGAGAGGGGCTGAGCTGTCAACTGATCACCACCTGGTGGTGAGTTGGATCCGCTGGCGGAGGAGGAAGCCGGACAGACCTGGCAGGCCCAAGCGCATCGTGAGGGTCTGCTGGGAACGTCTGGTGGAGCCCTCTGTCAGGGGGGTCTTCAACTCCCACCTCCCGGGGGAGGTTGGAGACATGGACTCCGAGTGGGCCATGTTCTCCACCTCTATTGTCGATGCGGCTGCTCGTAGTTGTGGTCGTAAGGTTTGCGGTGTTTGTCGCAGCGGCAATCCCCGAACCCGGTGGTGGACACCGGAAGTAAGGGATGCCGTCAAGCTGAAGAAGGAGTCCTATCGAGCCTTGTTGGCTCGTGGGACTCCTGAGGCAGCTGATGAGTACCGGCGGGCCAAGCGTGCCGCGGCTCGGGCAGTCACAGAGGCAAAAACTCGGGGTTGGGAGGAGTTTGGGGAGACCATGGAGGAGGACTATCGGACGGCCTCAAAGAGATTCTGGCAAACCGTGCGACGCCTCAGGAGGGGGAAGCAGTGCTTCACCAACACTGTTAACAGTGCGGGTGGAGAGCTGCTGACCTCGACTGGGGATGTTGTCGGGCGGTGGAAGGAATACTTTGAGGATCTCCTCAATCCCACTGTCACGTCTTCCGAGGAGGAAGCAGAAACAGGGGACCCGGAGGCGGACTCGTCCATCACCCTGGCTGAAGTCACTGAGGTGGTTGGCAAGCTCCTCGGTGGCAAGGCTCCAGGTGTGGACGAGATCCGTCCTGAGTACCTCAAGTCTCTGGATGTTGTGGGGCTGTCTTGGCTGACACGTCTCTGCAACATCGCGTGGCGGTCGGGGACAGTACCTGTGGAATGGCAGACCGGGGTGGTGGTCCCTCTGTATAAGAAGGGGGACCGGAGGGTGTGTTCCAATTACAGGGGAATCACACTCCTCAGCCTTCCCAGTAAGGTCTATTCCAGGGTACTGCAGAGGAGAATCTGACCGATAGTCGAACCCCGGATTCAGGAGGAGCTGTGTGGTTTTCGTCCTGGTCGTGGAACACTGGACCAGCTCTATACTCTCCATTGGGTCCTCGAGGGCTCATGGGAGTTTGCCCAACCAGTCCACATGTGTTTTGTGGATCTGGAGAAGGCATTCAACTGTGTCCCTTGTGGTGTCCTTTGGGGGGTGCTCTGGGAGTATGGGTCGAGAGGAACCAGTTGAGGTGGCTCGGGCATCCGCTCAGGATGCCTCCTGGACGCATCCCTAGGGAGGTGTTCTGGGCATGTCCCACCGGGAGGAGGCCCCGGGAAAGACCCAGGACACGCTGGAGGGACTATGTCTCTCGGCTGGCCTGGGAACGCCTTGGGGTCCCACCGGAGGAGCTGGAGGACGTGTCCGGGGTGAGGGAAGTCTGGGAGTCCCTGCTTAGACTGCTGCCCCCGCGACCCGGCCCCGGATAAGCGGAAGAAAATGGATGGATGGATAGTCCTGGTTTAGTCCCTGGTTTGGTCCCGGTTTAGTTCTGGTTTAGTCCCTGGTTTAGTCCTGGTTTAGTCCTGGTTTAGTACCTGGTTTAATCCCTGGTTTAATCCCTGGTTTAGTCCCTGGTTTAGTCCTGGTTTAGTCCTGGTCTGGTCCTGGTTTAGTCCCTGGTTTAGTCCTGGTTTAGTCCTGGTTTAGCCCTGGTTTAGTCCTGGTTTAGTCCTGGTTTAGTCCTGGTTTAGTCCTGGTTTAGTCCCTGATTTAGTCCTGGTGAGTTGCAGTGACTTGTGGAGATGTTGTTTTTTGCAGTGCAGAGGATGGGGTGAAGCTTGCCGCATTGTCAAGGACACATCAAGGGGAGATTGAGAGAGAGAGAGAAAGAGGGAGGAGAGGAGAGAGGGAGGAGGAGAGGAGAAAGAGGGATGGACAGTGAAAAGAAGAAAATATCCCTCTTCTCCTCTCTTTTTCCTTTACTTTGATCTGATCCTGTTGAAAACCTGCTACACAACTCCAGAATGCTACGGCTAACATTTAAGTCAATATCTGCAAAACGCTAAAGCTAAACATGCTCCAATGATTGACACATGCTTCAACCAATCACAGCACCTGAATGTCCCTTCCCCCTTTCCCGAGAGCCAGTAGAAAAAAAAGAATCGTCTCAAAATGCAGCATTGTGAGCAGTGACATCACCTGTTGCTGGGCAGAAACCTGTGGGATGCAGGAAGCGGCGGGCCCGGTTTTGTGGTCTCCATGGAAACTGCATGTGTGAGGGGGGAGGAGGCAGATTTTGCAGAGTAAGACTGAAGACGAGAGACGAGAGAACACATTTTGTCGAGTAATATCTGATTGAATTATTCATTTCCTGACAATTTCCTGATCTTATCTGTTGAATAATTCACTAGAATGGACCAGACCTTAAAGTTTGTGTAGTCCATTTTATTTTTGTAATGAGGACATTTCGTCGTTTTCCCATGGTGACAGACAGGCTCCAGTTACAGCGACTCTTGTGTTTGGTCCTTTAACATCCATAGACTGTAAATATAAATGAACATAGCTAGTTCTAAACAGGAAGTGAGCATAGGCAGGCTTTTGGCTCCATTGACTCAGGCTTCAATTCACTTTACATTGGAAAACTGTCATCCCCCTCTCTGTAACTGCTACTGTCAGACTCGTCATTTTGGTCTTAAAATGTTTGTATTAACCTGCTCTACATGTTCCTGGTGTTTTTATTTTGCTATTTTGTCTGTAAATCAAGATATGAACTTTAAAAACAGACAAATCAGGTACCATATTTCCCCCGAGGTTGCTCCCGCTAGTGTTAGCAACAGGTTTGATTAACAGCACCCCTGCCAGACCGCAGATGGAAAGGGGTGTTACCTTTAACAGCCTCGCTCTGGATTGGCTCTTTGGTTACTATGATACTTGTGGTCGGAATTTCTAATATGCAACTTAGCTACAAATGTGCCTCTATAACTGCTCTAACCTCGATGAGTTTCATTTGACTGGAGCCGAACGCTGTGGGTGACGTCACACTCACTAAGTCCACTTTGTTATATAGTCTATGTTTACACCACTGTCATTTTCATACTTAAATTGGTATTCATTTCTATTGTATTAGAGATATTTGGATGATATTTGGTTACAGAGCTGAGTTTGGCCAACCTGGCTCACACCAAACTGATGTGTAGCCCTCTGTTCTGAGTTCTACACATTTATCTGGGACAGCTCTCACTGAAAGCGATCGGTACAAATAATTAGAGCATTCAATCAAATCCTTCACGCTGATTGGTTGAAGCATCATGACAGTGGAACAAGCACAGACTGTATAAGTGACTTAGTAAGTGTGAGGTCACCCATAGTGTTCAGCTTCAGTGAATGAAGCTCATCGAGGCTAGAGCAGTTATAGGGGCACATTTGGAGCCGAGTTCCATATTTGGAATTTCCACTGCAATTATCATAGCAACCAAAGAGCCAATCTGGAGAGAAGCAGTTGAAAATAACGCCCCTTCCCACTTGCACTGCTGGTTTAGCAGGGGGCGAGCACTTAGCAATGCTGTCAATCAAACCTGTTGCAAGCGCAAGTGGGAGCGACCTTCGGGAAAGAAGGCAACTAATTTATCTGTTAGTAATGTTCATATGTTGAGCAACCGACACAATAGCAAAATAAAAATACAAGGATCATGTAGAGCGGGTTAATACGAACATTTTAAGACCAAAATGACAAGTCTGACAGCAGCAGTTACAGAGAGAGGAGCCACAGCTTTTCAATAGAAAGTGAATTGGAGCCAGAAGTGCACCTATGATCCCTTCCTATTTGGAACGGGGCGACTAGCAAGTTAGCTATGTTCATTTATATTTACAGTCTATGGGAACAACATAAAAAAATCATACTTGTTAAATCCTCATACTCTTGAGAAAAGCACACATATATGCCATTCCACAAAATTCCCAAAGTGCTTATTGATTTGTTTTGTTTTTTCTGCGCTGGCTTTTGCACAAACCACAATGCTGCCCTGTGATTGGTCAGTCACAGTGGTGCAGGACCCATCACAAGGTTAGTTTGGACCATAGACTGTAAATATAAATGGACATGGCTAACCTGCTAGCTGCTGCTTCCTTCTCCATTCACTCTGGCTTCAGTTCACGTTACATTGAAAAACTATGGCCTCTCTGTCTGTAACTGCTGCTGTCAGACTCATCATTTTGGTCTTCAGATGTTTGTATTAACCCGCTCTACATGGTCCTGGCATTTTTATTTCACTATTGTGTCCTTAACTAAAGATATGAACTTTAATAACAGACAAATCGTTTGACTTCTTTGCCCTAGGTTGCTTCTGTTAGTGTGAGCAACAGGTTTGATTGACCACGTTGCTACACCAGTGGTGCGGGTGAGAAGAGGTGTTAGCCTGCCCCAGATTGGCTCTTTGGTTGCTATGATACTCACAGTCAGATTTCCAAATATGGAACTTGGCTCCAAATTGGCACCTATAACTGCTCTCACCTCGATGAGCTTCATTTGACTGGAGTTGAATGCTATGGGTGATGTCACACTCACATAGTCCACTTCTTTATGCAGTCATCTCCTTTCCCTCTGTTTGTCCCAGGCCTGAGTGGGGAGCCTGGAGACCTGGAGCGCAGGGGACAAACTTTTGGGCAGAACTTTATTCCTCCGAAAAAACCCAAAACGTTTCTGGAGCTTGTGTGGGAGGCTCTACAGGACGTGACCCTCATCATCCTCGAGATCGCAGCCATCATCTCCCTCGGCCTGTCCTTCTACCAGCCGCCCGGCAAAGACACAGAGGGTAAGAGACCGGGTTTAGCCCGGGTTCAGACCTGGTTTAGTCCCTGTTCGTTTCCTTAGTTAAGTCCTTGTATAGTCTCTATTTCAGCTCTGGTTTAGTCCTGGTGTAGTCCTAGTTTAATCCTGTTTTACCTCTGAAATAGTTGAGTCCTGTTTTTTCCCTGGTTAGTTCCTGGTCTATTTGTTGGTTACTTCCCTAGTTAAGGCCTGGTTAAGTCCTGGTTTAGTCACGGTTTAGTCCTGTTTTAACTCTCAGATAGTTAAGTCCTGGTTTAGTCCTGGTTCAGTTGTTGGTTACTTCCTAGTTTAAGTCCTGGTTTAGTCATGGTTTACTCATTGTTTAGTCCTGTTTTGCCTCTGCGATAGTAAGTCCTGGTTTAATCCCTGCTTTAGTCCTGGTTTAATTCTGGTTTAGTCCTCGAATTATTGCAGTAGAACTTCACCAATTTGTTGCTTCTTGGGATCAGTCAGCCAGCCAAAACTCCTTAAACGTCCTGAACTTTTGCACTCTCATGTCCTAACTAAACTCTCTCGTTTTCAGCGTGCGGTAATGTGTCGGCGGGGGCGGAGGACGAAGGCGAGGCAGAGGCAGGCTGGATCGAGGGGGCAGCCATCTTGTTGTCAGTGGTGTGCGTCGTCCTGGTAACGGCGTTTAACGACTGGAGTAAAGAGAAGCAGTTCCGAGGTCTCCAGTCCCGGATCGAGCAGGAGCAGAGGTTTGCCGTGGTCAGGAAAGGGAACGTCATCCAGATCCCAGTGGCCGACATGGTGGTGGGAGACATGGCACAGGTCAAATACGGTGAGTCTGGACAGTGTCAAAGAGTTTGAGATGAACTGAGGGAAATGGAGCTCCACAGCCAACTTCAAAGTACACTCTGGTTTCCATTTATTTCTCACATAGAAATTTGGAAAAATTGAAATATTAAGATTTGAGCATCGCAGAAGCTAACGAGCTACGTGCTTCAGTTATTTTTGGTATTTATCTTTATTTATACAGGGTAACCCAATGAGAACACTTGGGCTCTCTTTTCTGTGGATGCCCTGATTAAAATACAGTACAAACTAAATCCATATAAAACATTAAAAACAGCTACTGGTGTGTGTATAAATGTTCATTACCAGATTATTAAAGTGCAATATCAGGTGCCACAATGGACCACATGGGAGCGCCAGGGGCAAAAACTATTGTTGTGTGCTCAGGCAAGACACTTCCCTTATATTGCCTTGTATGAATGTGATGTGTGTGTTGGTGGTGGGAGGGGCTGATTGTGAAAATTGGGAGCCTCATTTTGGTCAGTCTGTCCCAGGGCAGCTGTGGCTACAATAGTAGTTTACCACCACCGGGTGTAGAGTGTAGCGGGCATCTTGAAAGGCCCTATATAATTAATACTTTTTTTTTTTTTTTTTTTTCGGAAAGTCTATGGTAAAAATTTACTTCCAAAATCAGGGGCAGGCAGTCACTGATGATGTACTGACATTAGCTCTGTGTACTGCAACATTAGCAACATTAGCAACATTAGCATCACAGAACATAACAGCATTTATAACAACAGGATATAGGATTACAATGTCTCTTCAGTAGTAACGCTCCTATGTGTATGTGTATGTGTATGTGTGTTTGTAAGTAACCTGCTTCCAGCCAATGGGACCCTGGTTCTTGTATTATATAAATTTTAATGTTTCTTCAGTAGTAACTCTCCTGTGCGTATTTATATGTGTGTTTGTAGGGGACCTGCTTCCAGCCGATGGGATCCTGGTTCAGGGGAATGACCTGAAGATTGACGAGAGCTCTCTGACCGGAGAGTCTGACCACGTGCGCAAGTCTGTGGACAAAGACCCCATGTTACTTTCAGGTCTGTACAAGTCTACCCGACAATATGGAACAATAGTGTCATTAAGTTGTCACAGAGTGAGTCAGATGCCCTCCCTGTGTCTCCATGAGGTCTTATTCTGTTCTGAAATGCGTGGGATTCTTGGATTAGTTTATCAGTTCAGATCCCAGATCAGATCTTGGAGGGGTGATGAACAGGTTGAAAATCACATTCTATTGTCTAAAGAAAGTGTGTTTTTATTATTATCGTGGTATCGGGATCAGTATTGTGTATCAAATCCATTCCTTAGTATCGAAATGAAGATTGAGATTTTAGTATGATGACAACACTAACTCATAGCTCCGTGTATATTTGCATAGGCACTCATGTGATGGAGGGCTCTGGGAGGATGCTGGTCACCGCGGTCGGAGTGAACTCTCAAACTGGGATCATCTTCACTCTGCTCGGAGCCGGAGACATGGAGGAGGACAGCAAAGACAAGAAAGGTCAGATACTAAACAAACAAACAAATAAACAAACAAACAAACCCATATATGTACTGAGATGAGTGGAAGAATGAAAAGTCCATATATATCCATTCGTTTCTTCTTATCACTTCTAAGCCTAAAGTGCTCAGTATCTATTGGTTAGTTTAATTTTGATATTTTAAAGGTCCTATATTATGCAAAATGGACTCTTGTGAGCTAATAATGTTGTTTCCTCCTCAAAAACAGACCTGGAGTTGTGTTTTGTTTCATTCACACATGTTTGAGTAACACTTTATTATTAGTCTGTCTACATCTCCAAAGCTCAAAATGCTCTGTTCCACCTTGTGATGTCATGAAGTGGTAGTTTTTAAGTTAACAGCTTTTTTATCTTCAGCAGAGATTGACAATTTCAGGGCTGAAATCATCCAAATAATTCTAGTGAAGGTGTAGGGAGTTTAAAAACACAGTGGAGCACTTCCCGTATTACCACACGGTGACATCACAAGGTGGAACAGGATATTTTCCTTTTCCGTTTGAGAGAAGAGCCTAAATCTGCAGGGTGTGTATGTTTTATGAGTGTTGGTCCTGGCTGTAGGTCATGTATTCTCTGCTCATGTTTGTTCATATAAAAACTCTCTACTCCAGTTTAACCTTATGGATTATTCAGACCCCACCCCTCATCTCTCTCTCTTTCTCTCTCTATCTCCTGTCCTCTATTTCCTCTCTCTCTGTCTGTCTTTCCTTCTTCCCCTCTCTCCCTGCTACTTGTCTAGTATCAGTATCCTTTCTTTCTCTTCTCTCTCCTCCCTTGCCTCTCCTCCTTCTCCTAACTTTGCTCTCTGTCCTGTTCCCCCTCTTACCCTCTCACTCCTCCCTCTCTTTTTTCTCTCCCTCTCCTATTTTTCTTTCTTTCTTTCCTCTCTCTCCATTTCTTCCCATTTCTCCCCCAGTTTCTCCTCTATCCTTCCTCTTTTTTTCTCTAGCCTTCTCTCCTCATTCTGTTTTTCAATTGATCTCTCTCCCTTTTTCCTCTCTCTCTAATTTCACTTTCGCTCCACACTCCTTGCGAGGGCGAGAGGGAGAGAAAGAAAGATAGAGAGACGGTAAGAGAGGGATAAAGGGAAAGGAGAGTCTGAAAGAAAGAGGACTAGATCGGTGAAGAGAGAGAAAGGAGAGAAGAGATAAAGAGGGGGGAGTGGTGGAAAAGGGAGAGAATTGAGAGGAGGGAAGGAGAGAAACATGGATGAGAGACAAAGAGGGGAGGTGACAAAGGAGAGACAGAAAGAGAGGGATGGCAATAAAGAGAGAAGGGGGGAGGGTGAAGAGGAGAGAGCGGTGGAGGGAGAAATGCGTAGGGGGAGAGAGGAGAAAGTGAGCAAGAGAGGAAGGGAGGGCAGGCAAATGGAGAGCGAGAAAAGAGAGGAAGGAGAAATAAAGTGCTAGAGAGAAAGTGCGAAGGAAGATAAAATTAAAAATAAAAGAGAAAAATGAGAGAGAAAAGAAAGTGATTGAGTGCGAGTGGAGGAGAAAGAGTGACAGAATGGTGAGTTAAAGCCCTGTTCTGGGACATTCTGAGCTGTGAGCTGGAGACACTTAAACTTAATGATGCTATGGTGCATCGCTGCAGTGGCTCCTCTGCTCCAACCTGCTGCAGAATCATAAAGAGCAGACATATCCACAGCAAACGCCATGGGAGGGATGCCGGTTTGATTCCCACTCAAGCATAGGCTGTTGTTGTGTCTTTGCGCAAGACACTTCCTGTACATATATCACTAAAGTCAGAGTAAAGTGGCTGATTGTGATAGGGAGGGCATCTGACTTATGAAATCTGATTTGGTCCATGAGTCAATATAGTCCTGGTTTGGTTCTGGTTAAGTCCTGGATAAATCCTGGTTTAGTCCCTGTTATGCCCTTGGTTTAGTCTTTAAAACCTAGCTAAATCCTGGTTTAGTTCCTGGTTTAGTCTCTGTTTTGTCTTTGTTTAGTACCTGGTTTAGTCCTTAGTTTAGTCCCTGATTTAGTCTCTGGTTGAGTCCCTGTTTGTCATTGTTTAGTCCCTGGTTTAGTCCCTAATTTAGTCCCTGATTTAGTCCCTGGTTGCTCTTGGTCAGGACTATCTTGGCTGGATAATTTCACCTATTGTGCAGGTTTTGGGGTGATGGGGACCTAAACGAACCTGGAACCCTCTCGCTATGAGCTGCCTGTCCTGGTTTAGTCTTAAAATTGGACCTATTTACTGTTTGGTTGGGACCTATTTACTCTTTGGTTTGGACCTAGTTTTGTCCCTGGTTGGTAGGAAATTAAAAACCATTTATCGTCTGATGTTTGTGAATCCTAGTTCTGTTCTTCAGGCCTCCTCCGTGTTCTGGATCCTTCAGACTTTTACTTTAAAGTTTATTTATTATTCAGAAGAGTGTTAGACTGTCTTCATATAATGGAGATATGCTATAAAAGAACTTATTCAAATCAGTGTCTCTCAAACTGTGGTACGCAGGCTTCCTCTGATGCCATTTGACTCATCTGCAGTTCTGGTTTTGAAAATTGTGCCTGATTTAGGCTTAGACGTCAATGGACATATGCTGATGTCCCTGAGCATCCTGTTTGAATCCAGGTCACATTTTTATATGGCACTTTTTCACCTTCAAGACACTCAAAGCGGTCAAGGAACCACTCTCCCATTCACACACACATTCATACACCAGTGGACACAGACACTGGGGGTGAGGGGTGTTAAGTGTCTTGCCCAAGGACACAGCGACAGCATTCATCTGTGGGAGCTGGAGTTGCACCGCTAGCCTGTCGGTCAGTGGATCTGAACGGTCTGTGATGTTTCTGTTGAGAGTAAACTAGGGATTTGTAATGCCACCCCATTGCCTTAGTCCATCATGTTGGTAGTAGTAGAAGTAGCCTTAGTGCCAGTAGTAGTAGTAGTGGTAGCGGTAGCAGTAGCAGTAATAGTGGTAGTGGCACCGGCAGCAGTAGTAGTTGTAGTAACTGTAGCAGTAGAAGTAGCACAAGCAGTTGTAGTAATAGTAGTAGTAGCAGTAGTAGTAGTGGTAGTGATAGCGGTAGCAGTAGTAGTGATAGCAGCACCGGCAGCAGTAGCAGTAGTAGTTGTAGTGAGAGTACTAGTAGTAGCAGTAGAAGTTGTAATGAGTTTCACAATCATATTGTTATTTATTTTGTCTCATCTTAAACTTTATTTTTTGCTCACATTGTTCACACAGACGAAAACATTCAGGGTCCCACCTCTTCAGACGCCACTCACAACACAGTGACCAATGGTATGTGAGCATTCAGCCCTGTGTCCCGCTTCTCCCTCCCCTCAACCAGTCAGATTACCCCAGTACACAGTGCAGTGACAGTGGTGAAACCTGGGCCTTGTTCATATGAAACCTCCTCCTATGATCCAAATGTGTTTTAATATGAAGCTCTGTGCCCTGCGCTAATGCTAACAGTCCTGGTACATACGGGGAAATCATTTAGGTAAAAATAAAAATGCTTCTTATTGTTTTAAAAGTAATTTTAAAAAAACAACACCTTGTAAGCCTATCCTAGTTTTAATTACAAAAACATTATTTGGGGAATTATAGCGCTTCCAATTGAACAAAATCTTCCTGGTTTAGTCTTGATCCAGTTCTGGTTTGGTCCTTAGTTCAGTCCTAGTTCAGTCCCGGTTTAGCTCTGGTTCAGTCCTGGTTCAGTCCTGGTTCAGTCCTGGTTCAGTCCTGGTTCAGTCCTGGTTCAGTTGCTGAGCAGTGCAGGGGGCAGAGCTTCATATGATGTTTCTTCTTTCATGTTCAGACTCTCACCTGTCTGTGTCTGTGTCACAGGGAAACAGCCTGACGGAGCCGTGGAGAACAACCAGAACAAAGGTACAACAGCAGAAGTACATTTTGTTACTTGAATAAAAGTACAGATACCAGAGGGAAACAAGTTCAAGTAAAAGTATAAGTGTCACATTAAAAAAAATCTACTAAAGTAAAAATATTTAGGTACCTGTTTAAAAATGTACTTTAAGAGTAAAAAGTAAAAGTACTTCACACAAATGTTGTTCATTTGTTAAGGTGTAAATGTAGTGATACTGATTTCAACATGAGACATATTTTGGTCACAGTAATGAATCCATTTCTTAATTTTTCTTATGAATTTTGCGTATTTATTTTGTTTGTTCAAAGCCAAAGCTTGAACTTAAAATTTTTTGTCAGAATGTTATGATGAACATGGTTAAAATAACCCCTCAAAACATATGAAAAGTACTTTTTACTTTTCACTCCAGTTAAAAAATGTAGTGGAGTAGAAAGTACAGATACTGCTCTCAAATGTAGAGTAGTAAAAGTAAAAAGTATACACTATAAAATGTACTGAAGTAAGATACCTAAACATTTTACTGAAGTAGAGTATTTACTACCCCTACTTCATTACCTTCCACTACTAAGTATGGAATTTCCTCATTGTGGTTTGGTTTTGGTTTAGCAGATCTGCTTAAATCAGTTTTGTATTGCTCATAGATTGTGGTATGATTTGAGTTCATGTCAGAACTATTGGCTGTATGTATAAATGGACATAGCTAAACTGGTAACTGCCGCCTTTCAAACAGGAAGTGAGCATCAACTCAATTCACTTTACACTGAAAAACTGTGTCCCCTCTCTCTGTAACTGCTGCTGTCAGACTTGTCATTTTGGTCTTAAAATGTTCGTATTAACCCGATCTACATGATCCTGGGATTTTTATTTCAGTATTGTGTTGGTAAATCAAAATATGAATATTAATGAGACAAATCAGGTGCGTTCTTTTCCTGAAGTCACCCCTGCTAGCATTAGCAACAGGTTTGATTGACAGCGTTGCTAAGTGTCCACTCCCTGTTATAGGAAGGGGCGTTACATTCAACAACCTCGCTCCAGATTGGCTTTTTGGTTGCTATGATACTCACGGTCAGAACTCGGCTCCAAATCTGCCTCTATAACTGCTCCAGCCTCGATGAGCTTCATTTGACTGGAGCCAAACGCTGTGGGTGACGTCACACTCACTTAGTCCACTTCTTTATATAGTCTGTGGTCCTGCTCTTTTATGTCAAGTTTTTAGTGGTTGAGAAAAATACTTACACACTTAGCTCTTTTGTTAGTGCTCATTAATAACTTTTTTTTTTTTTTGGGAAGCTTTTGCTGAATTTTAGTGTTTCAAAAATACCACTGACAAAATGATAAAATACAGTGTTACTAATGATCAGCTTTGTGTTTCAGCCAAGAAGCAGGATGGAGGAGTGGCCATGGAGATGCAGCCTCTGAAGAGCGCAGAGGGAGGAGAGGTGGAAGAGAGGGAGAAGAAGAAAACAAGTGTACCCAAAAAAGAGAAGAGCGTCCTGCAGGGAAAACTCACCAAACTCGCTGTGCAGATTGGCAAAGCGGGTATAGCATGCACACAGGAGCTAAGAGGCTAACACTAAGGCTAATGCGGAGGCTAATGCTAAGGCTAATGATGTCAGAGTATAAACACAACTAAATAATACTGAATAAACTCACCAAACTCACTGTGCAGATCAGCAAAGCAGGTACAGCATGCACAAGGGAGCTAAGAGGCTAACACTAAGGCTAATGCTGAGGCTAATGCTAAGACTAGTGCTGTGAATATATAAAAGGAACTAAATAATACTAAATAAACTCACAAAACGTGCCATCTACAGATTGGCAAAGTGGGTAAATTATGTACAATGGACCTAATAGGCTAAAGCTAAGGCTGATGCTAATGCTAAGGCTAATGCTATGAATGAAACAAATTTATACAATACAAAATAAACGTAACAAATCACCGTCCAGAAAAAGCATGTAATAAACCACACACATCAGCTAAGAAGGCTAAGGTAAATATTAAGGCTAACGGTAAAGCTAATGCTAAGACTAATGCAGTGAAACAGAACTAAATAATACTAAATTACTAAATAGTATACACAGGAACTAAGAGGCTAAGGCTTATGTAAAAACTCATCCAACTCGCCATGTAGATCGGCAATGTAGCTTCTAAGGTTACTAGATGTTTCGAAAATCAGGTATTAATCGATGCTAACACTAGTATCGAAACTACATACTCATTTGAGCAGGTATCGATCCTAAAAAAAATCTTAAACTGCATAAAACTGGCCCTTACTTGAACAGTTTAATCTTGAGTTATATCAGAACTAGAATATGTTATATGAATATGTAAAAACATACATTTTGTAGTAAAAATTTGAATATTGTCTAAAAAAATAACATTTGTAAATACTGGGTTTCGAGTAGCATGCCTGTTCTTTAGTATTGAGATAAGTTGAACATTTTAGTATAGTGAAAATAGCCTCCCCGAACCGCCACCTTAACGTGGTGGAGGGGTTTGAGCACCCGAATGATCCTGGGAGCTATGTTGTCGGGGGCTTCATGCCCCTGGTAGGGTCACCCATGGCAAACAGGTCCTCGGAGACGGGTCTGACTAAGAGCGGTTCAGAAGCCCTTCATGAAGAAAAATACAACAAGGCAGTTTACGTCGCCCGGACTGGCGTTACCGGGGCCCCACCCTGGAGCCAGGCCTGGGGTGGGTGCTCGGCAGCGAGCGCCTGGTGGCCGGGCCTTTCCCCACGGGGCCCGGTCGGGCCCAGCCCGAAGAAACGACGTGGGGCCGTCCTCCCGTGGACCCACCACCTGCGGGAGGAGCCATGAGGGGCGGGTGCGGAGAGATCCGGGTAGCAGTCGAAGGCGGGGACCTCGACGACCGGATCTCCGGACATGGAGACTAGCTCTGGGGACATGGAATGTCACCTCGCTGGGGGGGAAGGAGCCTGAGCTTGTGCGGGAGGTTGAGCGTTACCGGCTAGATATAGTCGGCCTCACCTCCACGCACAGCTTGGGCTCTGGAACCCATCTTCTTGAGAGGGGTTGGACTCTCCATTTCTCTGGCGTTGCCCGCGGGGAGCGGCGGCGAGCTGGTGTGGGCTTGCTCATTGCCCCACAGCTCAGCCACTGCGTGTTGGGGTTCACTCCGGTGAACGAGAGGGTCGCGTCCCTGCGCCTTCGGGTCGGGGACAGGTCTCTCACTGTTGTGTCGGCCTACGGGCCAAACAGCAGTGCAGAGTACCCGGCCTTCTTGGAGTCCCTGGGAGGGGTACTAGACAGTGCACCAACCGGGGACTCCGTTGTTCTCCTGGGGGACTTCAACGCCCATGTGGGTAACGACAGTGACACTTGGAGGGGCGTGATTGGGAGGAACGGCCTCCCCGATCTGAACCCGAGCGGTGTTTTGTTATTGGACTTCTGTGCTAGTCACAGCTTGTCCATAACAAACACCATGTTCGAGCACAAGGGTGTCCATCGGTGCACATGGCACCAGGACACTCTAGGTCGGAGGTCGATGATCGACTTTGTTGTCGTGTCATCTGACCTCCGACCGCGTGTCTTGGACACTCGGGTGAAGAGAGGGGCTGAGCTGTCAACTGATCACCACCTGGTGGTGAGTTGGATCCGCTGGCGAAGGAGGAAGCCGGACAGACCTGGCAGGCCCAAGCGTATTGTGAGGGTCTGCTGGGAACGTCTGGCGGAGCCCTCTGTCAGGGGGGTCTTCAACTCCCGCCTCCGGGAGAGCTTCTCCCTGATCCCGGGGGAGGTTGGAGACATGGACTCCGAGTGGGCCATGTTCTCCACCTCTATTGTTGATGCGGCTGCTCGTAGCTGTGGTCGTAAGGTCTGCGGTGCTTGTCGCGGCGGCAATCCCCGAACCCGGTGGTGGACACCGGAAGTAAGGGATGCCGTCAAGCTGAAGAAGGAGTCCTATCGAGCCTTGTTGGCTCGTGGGACTCCTGAGGCAGCTGATGAGTACCGGCAGGCCAAGCGTGCCGCGGCTCGGGCAGTCACAGAGGCAAAAACTCGGGGTTGGGAGGAGTTCGGGGAGGCCATGGAGGAGGACTATCGGACGGCCTCAAAGAGATTCTGGCAAACCGTCCGACGCCTCAGGAGGGGAAAGCAGTGCTTCACCAACACTGTTTACAGTGCGGGTGGAGGGCTGCTGACCTCGACTGGGGATGTTGTCGGGCGGTGGAAGGAATACTTTGAGGATCTCCTCAATCCCACTGTCACGTCTTCCGAGGAGGAAGCAGAAACTGGGGACCCAGAGGCGGACTCGTCCATCACCCTGGCTGAAGTCACTGAGGTGGTTGGCAAGCTCCTCGGTGGCAAGGCTCCGGGGGTGGATGAGATCCGTCCTGAGTACCTCAAGTCTCTGGATGTTGTGGGACTGTCTTGGCTGACACGTCTCTGCAACATCGCGTGGCGGTCGGGGACAGTACCTGTGGAATGGCAGACCGGGGTGGTGGTCCCTCTGTATAAAAAGGGGGACCGGAGGGTGTGTTCCAATTACAGGGGAATCACACTCCTCAGCCTTCCCGGTAAGGTCTATTCCAGGGTGCTGGAGAGGAGAATCCGACCGATAGTCGAACCTCGGATTCAGGAAGAGCAGTGTGGTTTTCGTCCTGGTCGTGGAACACTGGACCAGCTCTATACTCTCCATCGGGTCCTCGAGGGCTCATGGGAGTATGCCCAACCAGTCCACATGTGTTTTGTGGATCTGGAGAAGGCATTCGACCGTGTCCCTCGTGGTGTCCTTTGGGGGGTGCTCTGGGAGTATGGGGTCCGGGGCTCTTTGCTAAGGGCTGTCCGGTCCCTGTATGACCGGAGCAGGAGCTGTGTTCGCATTGCCGGCAGTAAGTCAGACCTGTTCCCAGTGCATGTTGGACTCCGCCAGGGCTGCCCTTTGTCACCGGTTCTGTTCATTATATTTATGGACAGAATTTCTAGGCGCAGTCAGGGGCCGGAGGGGGCCTGGTTTGGGAACCACAGGATTTCATCTCTGCTGTTTGCAGATGATGTTGTCCTGATGGCTTCTTCGAGCCAGGACCTGCAGCAGGCACTGGGGCGGTTTGCAGCCGAGTGTGAAGCGGCTGGGATGAGAATCAGCTCCTCCAAATCCGAGGCCATGGTTCTCGACCGGAAAAAGGTGGTTTGCTCTCTCCGGGTGGGTGGTGAGTCTCTGCCCCAAGTGGAGGAGTTCAAGTATCTCGGGGTCTTGTTCACGAGTGAGGGAAGGATGGAGCGTGAGATTGACAGGCGGATCGGTGCAGCGTCTGCAGTGATGCGGTCGCTGTATCGGTCCGTTGTGGTAAAGAAGGAGCTGAGCCGGAAGGCGAAGCTCTCGATTTACCGGTCAATCTACGTTCCTACCCTCACCTATGGTCATGAGCTTTGGGTAATGACCGAAAGGACAAGATCGCGGATACAAGCGGCTGAAATGGGCTTCCTCCGCAGAGTGGCCGGGCGCACCCTTAGGGATAGGGTGAGGAGCTCGGTCACACGGGAGGAGCTCGGAGTAGAGCCGCTGCTCCTACACGTTGAGAGGAACCAGCTGAGGTGGCTCGGGCATCTGCTCAGGATGCCTCCTGGACGCCTCCCTAGGGAGGTGTTCTGGGCATGTCCCACCGGGAGGAGGCCCCGGGGAAGACCCAGGACACGCTGGAGGGACTATGTCTCTCGGCTGGCCTGGGAACGCCTTGGGGTCCCACCGGAGGAGCTGGAGGACGTGTCCGGGGTGAGGGAAGTCTGGGAGTCCCTGCTTAGACTGCTGCCCCCGCGACCCGGCCCCGGATAAGCGGAAGAAAATGGATGGATGGATGGAAAATAGCCTAATAAATATAGCTGACTTATCATAAGCACAAACCTGTTCATGTGCATTCCTCTATGAAATTTAAGTTCACTTACAGTTTCTACTCTCCTTAAAATGTCTGCAGCTTCTTCTCAGAATATTAAAGGTCCTATATTACACAAAACTCACTCTTGTGAGGTACAAGTCATGTTATAATGTTGTTCCCTCCGCAAAAACAGACCTGGATTGTGTTTTGTTTCATTCACACATGTTTTAGTAACACTTTATTATTAGTCTGTTACATCTCCAAAGCTCAAAATGCTCTGTTCCACCTTGTGATGTCATGAAGTGGTAGTTTTCAAATTAACAGCTACTTTTTACCTTTAGTTCAGTAGAGATTGGCAATTCCAGAGCTGAAATTATCTAAATGATTCTAGTGAAGGTGTATGGAGTTTAAAAACACAGTGGAGCACTTCCTGTGTTTTCAGTTTGAGAGAAGAACTTAAAAAAACCAGGTCCAGGTCTGTTTATCATGTGGAAACACCATTATCACATAGATCAGATAATAGCGTAATATGGACCGTTTAACATTAAGAGTCTTGATATTGAGAGCACAAAGTAAAATGTTTCTTTTGTGTATGTGCAGGTTTGGTGATGTCTGCGATCACCGTCATCATCCTCGTGCTGTACTTCGTCATTGACACTTTTGTAATCGAAGGTTTGTGCAGCACATTTGGTTTAGTCCTGGTTTTCCTGGTTCAGTCCTGGTTCGATCCTATTTTAGTCAAATGTTAGATGTGGTTGAGTACTGGGTCAGTCCTGGTTTAGTCCTGATTTAATCTTGGTTTAGTCCTGGTTTAGTCCTGGTTCTTAGCTCCTGCTTGTTTTCCAGGCCGTACGTGGCTAACAGAGTGCACTCCAGTTTATATCCAGTACTTTGTAAAGTTCTTCATCATCGGAGTCACAGTTTTGGTGGTGGCTGTTCCAGAAGGACTTCCACTTGCTGTCACCATCTCCCTCGCCTATTCTGTCAAGGTAACAATCAAACAAGGCACTACTTTAAAGCTGCACTGCAACTTTTCTAGTAAGGGAAGGAAAGGGGGGGTTGCAACATGCTTGTTTCCATGGAGATGTTATTGCTTCACTGGCAATAAACGTCTCTATCCTTAGTTCTTCGTTTTTGAAAAATATGCATTCTTACTGTGAGCGGAACATCCACTTTTCTCCATGGAGATAGATAAGTTTAATGCCATACTGTGGAACATTCCAGGCAAAGCAATAAAATGTCCATGGAGACAAGGATGTTGCAGAACTTCTACCAGAAAAGTTGCAAAGTGAATCTTTAATTTACCTCTAGTTTACCAGGTGGAACAATTAAAAAAACAACCTCTTTTACACCCATAATCTGGCTTTAACTTTTGAAGACTAGTTTTGTTGGACTTAACCTTATGTTATAGAGTTGTCAAGATATATTTGTCTGGTTCTAATTTTCCTTGATATTTTGGGAAGCAAATGTTTATGTAAGTTGTGTATGTTGTTTCACCTTATTTTAAAGAAGAGGTATTCTGCAAAATCTACCTTTTCTATCTTTCTCTCATATTCTAACGCTGTTCCTTCATCAAAAACATGCATGAAGAGGTTTTAGATCATCCATGCATGTTTGAGTAATCTAGAGATCTCTCCCGGACCCTTTTCGAATCCTCCTTACGTTTAGCTGTAAGACTCTGTACAAGGCTCCGCCCACAAGCCTACATCACCCATGCTCCCACACCACAATTCTCCATAAATATACAAAAACATGATGCTAAACTGTATACAGCAACTTGACAAACCTGATGTGATGTGCTGTAGTTTCATTAGTGGGATGCAGCCGATTGTGTAGCGATAGTGCTCTGAAGGGGGAGTGACTTAGTGCAGAGAGCAAAGGGAGGGGGAAAAAAGGGAGGGGAAAAATGGAAGCAACATTATTAAACATGTGAATGTTTAATAATGTTTTCTTTTATTTCAAATCAAAAAAGTTAACACGGTGATCTAAATGTTATGTGTTACAGTTAAAACCCCATAGAAGTAAAATACTGCCTCTTTAAACTATTTATGTCATGAAGAACAAATTCAATGCATAGGAAATAGTGATAAATGCAATTTATAGCTCAATTTGCTTCCACTACCTAACTGTCCCTATGTCCCAGATGCCCTCCCTGTGTTTCAGATGCCCTCCCTGTGTCCCTACTGGGGTCTTATTCTGTGTAAAAGATGTTAACCCTGTAGTTTGGACCTCCACAGACATGTTCTGAGATGGGTGTTTATGCAGATGTGAGTGGCTTGGGTTAGCGCAGCGTTCTGTCTGATTTACGAGGTTTGTAGCTGTGAATGTGGCACTTTTCCTTTTACTTGAACATGTTTCAAATCGATTTGAGTCGTAAACATTGATTTTTCTGTCTCTGGGGTAAAACATAGCCCCAGTGACGCTGGTGTTAGGACTGTAATGTAAACTGCTCACATGAGACGTAACAAGAAATACAGCTGCGAGACTACTAAGAGGGATACTGAAATCTAACTTTAGTTGGGGGGACAGTGGCTCAGTCAGTAGAGCATTTGTCCTCTGATCTGAAGGTTGGCAGTTTAAATCCTACTCTCAACCTAAACATCATTAGTAGTGTGGCCAGATCTGACCCACAGGTTGGCGGTGCAATTCCAGCTCCCACAGATGAATGCTGGTGTTGTGTCCCTCAGCAAGACACATAACCCACCTCGTCCCCAGTGACTGTGTACACTGGTGTGTGAATGTGTGTGTGAATGGGAGAGTGGCTTCTTGATATAAAGCACTTTGAGTGACTTGAAGGTGGCTGTATAAAAATGTGACCGTTTACAAATATTTGACTTAGAAGAGAGAGAACAGAGATTTAAAAAATGTGAAAAACATGACTAATTTATTTTAACAGTTTGCAATGGTCCAAAGTTGCTTCTCTCTTACCTTACTTGCACATCACACTAGCGAGCAGCACTTTTTTTTTTCATTTGTACTAAAATGACTACACGACGTTGCAGAATCCTACGAGTATCAACGATTATGAATATAAAACTGGAGAAAGTGCATATGTCACAGTGGGCGTGTACTGGTGGAGGTGAAAACAGGGGTAGATCGACAAAATAAGAGATTAAAGATTACTCAAACATGAATCACTCCAAATAAAACAGAGGCTCAATGAGAAGAAATGACTAGAACATGGATAAAGATCTGAAAAGTCCAGTTTGCAGAACAGGTCTAATTTAAAGTAAATATCTGTGGTAAATATTTACCACAGATATTCTCTCACCAAATGTAAATCTGTAAATCTGTCGCATTAAATACTTCTGGACTCGAATTCTGACTGAAACTTAAACTTAAAATGTTTCCTTGCTTTACACATCTGTTTGAGTCTTATTTTGTCTCTGAACAGAAAATGATGAAGGACAATAACCTGGTGCGACACCTGGACGCCTGTGAGACGATGGGCAACGCCACTGCCATCTGCTCCGATAAGACGGGGACTCTGACCACCAACCGCATGACTGTGGTACAGGCCTACGTCGGTGAGCACATTTAAACAGAGAGTGTCAGAGAGAGCGAGGGCATTATACAGAGAGAACTACACTGGTGTTACTCTGTTTAAGGGGCCAGTTCCTTATTTAGTATTTTAGTAGTGTTAACATAAAAACCACTCTGTCCTCGGCTGATATTGGCACCCTAAAGAAATTAGAGCAAAGAACACAGAGACAGCTTTTCATGAAAATATTTCTGGTTTAGTCCTGTTTAGTCCTGGTGTAGTCCCACTTTAGCCTTGCTTTAGTCCTGGTTTAGTCCTGGTTTAGTCCTATTTTAGTTCTGCCTCACTCCTGCTTTAGTCCTGGTTGATCCTGGTTCTTGTTGTTCCAGGGGATGTGCACTACAGACTGATCCCAGACCCAGGGCAGATCGGCCCCAAAACTCTGGATCTTCTGGTCCATGCCATCGCCATCAACAGCGCCTACACCTCCAAGATCCTGGTGAGTGCTAACATCAACTATAACTGTGTGTACTTTAGATTCATATCTTTGGCATGATAAAATACTTGCTCAGTTGAGTGGTAGCTATAATAATAATAAAAAAAACAAAAAAACACTATGTAACTTTTTAGATAGGGTGTTCCACTGTGGCAGTAATTAAAGGAATAATCAGGAACATCCATTCTTACTGTGAACGGTGTCTCTATTCCACAGATCTAGCTTATTTACATGAAATTCAAACTGAAAGTGTCTGTACCAACCATAGACTGTATAAAGAAGTGGACTAAGTGAGTGTGACATCAGCCACAGCGTTCAGCTCCAAATGAAGCTGATTCAGGCTAGAGCAGTTATAGGGGCAGATTTGGAGCGGAGTTCCCTATTTGGAACAATCAAACCTGTTGCTAACGCTAGCAGGAATGACCTCGGGGAAAGAAGGTGCCTGAGTTACAGAGAGAGGGGCCACAGTTTTTCAATGTAAAGTGAATTGATTGGAGCTGGAGCTGGAAACGCGTCTATGACCACTTCCTATTTGGAACGCAGCAGGTTAGCTATGTCCATTTATAAATATAGTCTATGGTACCAAACAAACACAAACATCTTACATCTCGTCTGTCTGAGCGCATATCTTCATCCTCGTCTTTGAACCCCTGAGGCTCAACCTTCAGGGTTTTTGGAGCAGAGGCTCATTTTTGGGTCAAGTTTTCTTTTTGTAGATCATAAACTTAATGCAGAAAATCACAAACATAACATTTTTGTAATTGTGCCCATTTTATAAATGAGACCCCAGATCTTTAACTTGGCCTGATGTTGTCTCCTGCTTGTCTCAGTGGATATATAAAGTTTAATGCCATACTGTGGAACCTTCTAGACAAAGCGGTGTTTTGTGTGTCTCTTGACCTGTTGTCGTCCCTCTCAGCCACCTGATGTGGAGGGAGGTCTGGCCAAACAAGTGGGAAACAAGACTGAGTGTGGTCTGCTGGGGTTTGTCCTGGACCTGAGACAAGACTATGCCCCCGTGAGAGAGCAGGTCCCAGAGGAGAAACTCTACAAGGTAAGACCTAGTTTAGTCTTTAGCTTAGACCTGTTTTAGTCCTGGTTCAGACCTGGTTTAGACCCGGTTTAGTCCTGATTTAGACCTGGTTTAATCCTGCTTTAGTCATGGTTTGACATAGTTTAGTCATGGTGTAGTCCTGGTTTAGATCTGGCTTAGTCCTGGTTTTTGACCTGGTTTAGTCTTTGTGAAGTCATAGTTTAGTCTTGGTTTAGTCCTGGTTTAGACCTAGTTTAGTCACAGTTTAGTCTTGGTTTAGTCCTGGTTTAGACCTGCTTTAGTCTTGGTTTAGTCTTGGTTTAGTCCCTAGTCTAATCCTGGTTTTAAGACATGATTTAGTCTCTTGTTTATATCCTTTTTTGACACACAGGGATGTAGGAGGATGGGAGGGCATCTGACTCAGTTGTGTACTCTGTTTCAGGTCTACACGTTTAACTCTGTGCGTAAGTCCATGAGCACCGTGATCAAACTGTCAGACGGCACGTTTCGTCTCTACAGTAAAGGAGCCTCTGAGATCATGCTCAAAAAGTCAGCTCAAATATGTTTACATTCAAACTAAAGTGAAAGTGAAAGTAAGAATGGACAGAATCTCATGTTTATCTGTGTTTTTATGTTCAGATGTTCGTATATCCTGGACGCCAACGGAGAGCCACGTAGTTTCCGCCCCCGAGACAGAGACGAGATGGTTAAACAGGTACACAGCAATAACAACCTTTTTGCTTTGGTATATGTTAAATGTAAATAATATTACACAAAATTAACTTTTTGTATTTGTTTCTCCCATGTTCTAGAGGTTTTAGATGCCATCCATGCTAGTTAGCGATCTCTCCCAAGCCCTGTTCAAACCCTCCTTACAGCTAGCTGTAAGATTCTGTACAAGGCTCCGCCCACCCATGCTCCCACATAACAATTCTCCATAAATACACAAAAACATGATACAAAACTGTACACTACAACTTCACAAACCTGATGTGATGTGCAGTAGTTTCATCAGTGGAATGCACATTGATAGTGTTGTGATAGTGCTCTGAAGGGGGAGTGACTTAGTCCAGAGGGAGGGAGGGAAGACTCAGAGTATCAAAAATGAAAGTGAAACTTAATAAAACAGGTTAATACTTTTTTGGGCGAATCTAACATTTTCAAAAGAATAAAAGGAAACATGGTGATCTAAATGTTATGTGTTTTTGTTAATACCCCATATAAGTAAAATACCCCCTCTTTAACATTAAGACATAAACAAAACAAATATGACAACACAAAACAGACTTTAAAACCATATTCCTGTCCCAGAGTCGAGCTCAGACCTGGAGAGGGCTGAACAAGGTCAGAACACAGGCAGCACCATTACCTCATCTGATCGGCCTCACTTGAGCCTTGAGTAAAATCACTTCCACAACTTTGTCCCATGGAGCTGTGTCTCATCTCTTATTTAGACCAGTGTCTCCGGGCTGCTCCAGAATGAGGTTATGAAAGGGAAGAACGGAGAAATCAAATCAAGATCATCATTAGGAATTATGTAAACTGGGTTAGGGCTGCGAGATTAACCGTTTATACCGAGATACCGATTCCCGTTACCACGATGATAATAAAACACTCTTTCTTTAGACAATAGAATGTGATTTTACCCATTAAATGTTTGTACTTTCTTTTCATATTCCCATGTGTCCTTATATCTGTGTAATCCCTCAGTGTCCAGTAGGTTCATAGTGTTCCATGGGTGTATACTAGTCTATGTGTCTTATACTTGTTCTGATACAGCTCAAGATCATTCTAAAGATATTCAGGGAAGGGTCATTTCTGTCCTGTCAATGGGACTTTTTTAGTATCGATATCTGCTCAAATGAGGGTCTAATTTCGATACTAGTTTTAGTATCGATTAGTATGTGATACTTGTGCATGCATGATAGTCAAGTGTAATCCCCTACTACCGAACATTCCAGGCAAAACAGTTGCATCTCTATTGAAACAAGCTGATGGCGCAGCGTCCCCTGAACAAGTTACATAGTGGCCCTTTAAATAAACTTAATATTTCAGTATCTCAAATGTTAAATAATGTATTGCAGGCAGTCATCCGTTCGTACACCCTCTGGAAAATACTGGTCTCGGGGTTGAAGCTAGGGGGCACTCTGTTGCAGTAGGATTTCAGGTGTGTTTTATAAATCTGTCTGAACGCTGCCATCATCTGGTGAAGGTTGCCCACTGCTACTCCTGGCGTAACATAGGATTACCAGTGTGTATATTTCACAAACTGTCACTGCTAACCGTAGCTTAGCTCAGTCACACACAGGTCAGTCACACAGGTTCCCACAGGGGTCAGAGGGAGGGGTCAGACTTCACACACCCGGGAGACGACTTCATCTCTCTGGAGAGAAAAGACTTCAACTGAGAAGAGAGAGGTCAGACGTCATGCAGGGGTCAGGAGGGAGAGGGAGTTTAAGGGTCTTTTGAATGCAGTATTAGCTTAGCCTAGTTTAGTGTCTTACCTCAACTTTCCTCGTGCACTTTCTGTCACAATTATATCTGTAAATCCATGTTTATGACCTTTCAATCAGCTGATGGACCAGGAAGTGACATCACAATTCTATTATTTTTCCCAAATTGTTCCGCTCTAAACAGTTTGTCTCCATTGTTCCTGATGTGTTTTCATTGGTCCTTTGTTGCAGGTCATTGAGCCAATGGCTTGTGAGGGCCTGAGAACCATCTGCATTGCCTACAGAGACCTGTCCCCAAACCCAGAGCCCGACTGGGACAATGAGGCCGAGATCGTAACCGAGCTCACCTGCATCACTGTGGTCGGGATAGAAGACCCTGTCAGACCTGAGGTACATGATATATATACAACAAGAGATGTTAATATATGTATAACACAAGATCTATCATAATAATACAAGAAATATATAACCAAAAGACTGACCTGCATCACTGTGGTGTGGATAGAAGACCCTGTTAGACCTGAGGTAAAGTACTATATACACAGACTTACTACAGAGAGGGTTTATATGTTTATCTAGGGGTCGGATGAGATACGTCTCCACACTCATCCACATGTATTCAAAGGCCACAGACGGGTGGCGCTGTACTTGGGGTCATCATAACCCAAAGACAGATTTAACTGGTTTTGTTTGTCTCTGAGGGTGAATCATTTGAACATTGAACAGGTGTTTATCACAGCCTTCTGCCTGCTTCACTGAAAAATGTATATTCATCAGCATTTACCCTCCAACCAGAAGGTCAGCATTCAGTTCCCACTAGGACAAGTGTGTACGATCTTTGGGCAAGACACTTTTCCCTCTTCGCCTGTGTGAGCAGTGTGTGGTTGGTGGTGGTCAGAGGGGCTGATGCAGACTTTTTTTTTTAGCTCTTGTTCCTTCCTGCAGTGTTTTGCATCTTTTATTATTTCATAAGGGGGTGATTTAAAGTTACCATCTGTAAGTTTATTGGATTTTTTGTTACCATTAGACCTCTGGTTTTCTTCTGTTAGGCCAAAGCTGGCACACTATCAGGAAGCAGCAATGT
The DNA here is from genome assembly GCF_009829125.3 of Periophthalmus magnuspinnatus. Taxonomy (NCBI): domain Eukaryota; kingdom Metazoa; phylum Chordata; class Actinopteri; order Gobiiformes; family Gobiidae; genus Periophthalmus; species Periophthalmus magnuspinnatus. The sequence goes on from NC_047132.1 coordinate 12,468,901, forward strand.
AGACAGTATCTCAGGGTGAAGTGTGAGAATACAACAGGTTTGCCCAGTCTAATTACTCATGGTGGCTTAAACTTAACAAAGCTAAGTGTTTTACAAGCCTGAATGACCCTGAGTGACCCAAACCTGATCCCTGTGCTGTAGGTCCCAGAGGCCATCAGGAAGTGCCAGCGAGCGGGAATCACGGTGAGGATGGTCACAGGAGACAACATCAACACGGCCAGAGCCATCGCAGCAAAGTGTGGCATCATCCACCCAGGAGACGACTTCATCTGTCTGGAGGGGAAAGACTTCAACCGACGCATCCGCAACGAGAAGGGAGAGGTCAGAGGTCACACAGGGGTCACACAGAGGCCACACAGGGGTCAGAGGGAGGTGTCAGGGTTCACACACCCAGGAGACAACTTCATCTGTCTGGAGGGGAAGGACTTAAAACGACACATCAGCAACAAGAAGGAAGAGGTCAGGGGTCACACAGGGGTCACACAGAGGTCACATAGAGGGTGAGAGTTCACACAACCAGGAGATGACTTCATCTGTCTAGAGCAGGGGTCACCAAACTTGTGCCCGCGGGCGCCATGTCACCCCCAAGCCCCACATGAGTCGCCCGCAGACCGGTTCTAAAAATAGCACAACTCACTAATGAGCTGCATCTAAAATTTAATTTTATTCTGTTGCTATATTTTTTTAATCACCCTTGCGTTTATATAGATTTAAAAATGACAATATCTTAAACATATGTTCATTATACGTGAAGTTTAGATAAGTTAAGGTGAACTTTGACCTACTCACTTCAAAGGTCAGTATTGTACGCGTGACAGTGCTCCGCTCGCGAGCGCTGTGAGGATGCGCTGAATGCAGTTTCTTACTCCAAAACATGGTAGAAAATAAAGAGATCACTTTCACAACGATTTAAGACTGTAAAAGAAACCTGCGCGTATCTCATCTGTGGAGCGACTGTGGTGACGGCAAAGCGGCACAATGTGGAGGGACACTTCACCACGTCTCACAAAACTCCACACTAACTACCCACAGGGACGCGCACTCCCCATGGGGACGCACACTATGCGAGCTAAACGCAGCTTTGGGTAAACAACAGGCTTTTTTCACGACACCGGTGAAAAAGTCACACAACGCAACGTGATCAGTGTGTTCACATAGATGATTATCATTTATCATTATTAATAATGTATAACTAAAGGCAAACTGAGAAAATGTGTTATTTCAGAAGAGCGTCTCAAACTGGTAGCCCTTTGTATGACTCAGTGCCCATAAAGTAGCTCTCAGGTTAAAAAAGGTTGGTGACCCCTGGTCTAGAGGGAAAGGACTTCAACCAATGCATCTACAACAAGAAGGGAGAGGTCAGCGGTTATAGGGGTCACACAGTGGAGTTCACAGTGGACCAGGACTCCACTAAAAAGAGATTCAGAATCTCCCTGGGACTTTCCTGGTTGAATATAATATATGTTCATTTTTGTTTTCACAGATCGAACAAGAGAGAATCGACAAAATCTGGCCCAAACTCCGAGTGCTGGCACGATCCTCCCCCACAGACAAGCACACACTGGTCAAAGGTGAGTGTGGCAGACAGGAGCAGATGGAAGTAGACAAGAGCAGACACAAGCAGGCGGGAGCAGGACTGAATCAGACCTAAAAATGAGTTATAGTTATGAAACCAGGACTAAGCCAGGACTAAACAAGACGAAGCTAGGACTGAACCAGGACTACACCACAACTAAAACAGAACTGAACCCGGTCTAAGCCAGGACTAAGCCAGGACTAAGCCAGGACTAAGCCAGGACTAAGCCAGGACTAAGCCAGGACTAAGCCAGGACTAAGCCAGGACTAAGCCAGGACTAAGCCAGGACTAAGCCAGGACTAAGCCAGGACTAAACCAGGACTAAACCAGACTTTGAGTCCTGAAGCAATGGATTGTCTCGTTTCTCCAGGCATCATCGACAGTAGCATCTTGGAGCAGAGGCAGGTGGTAGCAGTGACCGGAGACGGAACCAACGACGGTCCCGCGCTAAAGAAGGCCGATGTGGGATTCGCCATGGTAACAATTTAATATTCTGTTTGTTTATAGAGCTCTTTTTACTTTCACTTTCAAATTTGACCACAGCCATAACTGTACTAGAGCAAACAGTTCACTCATCGCAGCAGAGACTGGACAGATGACTTCAACATTTGGATGAATCATAACGTGTCTCTCTCTTTCTCTTCCTCTGCTCCCCTCTCTCTTTCTCTTCTTTCTTTTTAATCTCTCTTTCTCTCCCTCTGCTCTCTGCTCTTTCTCTTTTTTCTTTTTATCTCTCCTTCTCTCCCTCTGCTCACCTCTCTCTTTCTCTCATTTCTTTTTCGCTCTTTCCTTCGCTCTACTTTTGATTCTTCCCTTCCTCCCCTTCCCTTTTCTCTCACCTCACTCCCTCTCACCTACTCTTTTCCCTCTCCTTTGTTCCTCTTCTCCCCTCATCTGCCTTCACCCCCACTCTCTTTCTCTCCCCTTCTCTCTCTCCCCTCCCTCTTTCTTTCCTTTGCTCTCTGTTCCTTCTCTCCTCTCCATTTCCTTCTCTTTCTCTTGCCTCTCTCTCCTCTTTCTTCTCCTCTCTTTTTCCTTTCTCTCCTCTCCCTCTTCTCTCCCTCCTACCTTGCTCTCTTCTCTCCACTCTTTCTTTTTTCTCTCTCTCTTCCTCCCTCACTTTTCTCTCCTTCTCTCTCCTTTCTCTCCTCTCCCCTTGACTCCTTCAATCTCCTCCACTCCCCCTCCTCTCCCTCCTCTCCTCCTCCATCGGTCTTTTTCTCTTTCTCCTCTCTCTCCTACCGTTCTCTCCACTCTTTTCTCTCTCCCTCCCTCCCTCCCTCCCTCCCTCTCTTTCTCCCCCTCCCTCCTCTCTTTCTTTGACTCTTCCTCCCCCTCTCTTCCTCCTCCCTCCCTCCCTCCCTCCCTCTCTTTCTCCCCCTCCCTCCTCTCTTTCTTTGACTCTTCCTCCCCCTTTCTTTCCTCCTCTCCCTTACTCTTCCCCCTTCCCTCCTTCCCTCCCTTCCTCCCTCTCTCCCTCCCTTCCCCCCTTCTCTCTCTCTCCTGCTCTTCCTCTCCCTTTCTTTTACTCTTCTGCCTCCTCTTTCCTCCTCCCTCTCTCCCTCCATATCTTCCTCTCACTTCCTTCCCCTCTCCTCTCTCTCTTCCTCTCTCTTTTTTTGACTCTCCCCCCTCTCTTTCCTTCTCTCTCCCTCCCTTCCTCTCTCCTTCTCACCCTCTCTTCCTCCCTCTCTCTCTCCCTCCCCCTCTCTCCCTCTGTCCCTCTCTCTCCCTTCTTCCCTCTCTCTCTTCCTCCCACTCTCTCCCTCCCTCTCTTCCTCCCCCCTCCCTCTCTCTCAGGGCATAGCGGGCACAGATGTGGCGAAGGAGGCGTCTGACATCATCCTGACAGACGATAATTTCTCGAGCATCGTTAAAGCCGTGATGTGGGGCCGAAACGTCTACGACTCCATCTCCAAGTTCCTCCAGTTTCAGCTCACGGTCAACGTTGTGGCCGTGATCGTAGCCTTCACAGGGGCGTGCATCACACAGGTACTGAACCAGAACTAGACCAGGACTAAACCAGGAGTAGAGCAGGTCTAAAACAGGACTAGACCAGGACTAGACCAGGACTGAACCAGGATTAAACCAGGGCTAAACCAGAGCTAAACCAGGACTAAACCAGGATTAAACCAGGACTAAACCAGGACTAAACCAGGACTAAACCAGGGCTGAACCATGGCTAAACCAGGACTAAACCAGGAGTAGAGCAGGTCTAAAACAGGACTAGACCAGGACTAGACTAGGACTAGACCAGGACTGAACCAGGACTGAACCAGGACTGAACCTGGATTAAACCAGGGCTAAACCAGGACTAAACCAGGGCTAAACCAGGACTAAACCAGGACTAAACCAAGACTAAACTGGCATTAAAGCAGGACTAAAGAAGGACTAAACTGGCCTAAACCAGGAATGAACCAGGATTAAACTAGGACTATAACAGGCCTAAACCAGGACTAAACTAGGCTCCCGGTCTAAGCCCGGTCTAAACTCGTTTTTGCTGTAGTTCATGTTGGCTGTGTCAGTCTGGTTGGACATGTGGAGATGTGACAGATCAGCCTCCGTGTCATCAGGAGTAAAGATGCTTCAGTCTAACTCACAGAGACAGAAGTGCGTTTCTCTGTGTTTCTATGTAAACTCACACAGTTATGGTCTATCTGACCTGACATGGTCGAGTACCACACTGCAGAGGTCACACGCTCCAGTAAAGGTCAAAGCATAAACAACAGAAGGAAACATATATAGTAAACATGAGCAAATACTATGAACCTAGACTCAACTAGGACTAAATCAGGACTCAAACAGGGCTAAACTAGGACTGAACAGAAGGAAATACAATAGGGAGGCTGTGGGATCTGCTCCACAAACTTGTCATATTAATCTTATCAATCCAAGTCCTTTCAGCTGACGACACTCACATCTTTTGGGGTTGAAAAATGGCTCCACTTTCTGAAGCGTTTGTGAAAAATGCTTTGAATTTTGTTTGTTTATCTTGACAGAGAAGACCTTTAACTTTGTGCCAGTTTCGTTTCATGCGATAGGTCCAGGAATTACAAAGATATTAACCATAAACCAGATCAACACATCTGCATCTGACAGTTACACGGCAAACTCCACCATAGAACTCTGATCTGTCTTCAGCTCAGGTTAAACCATACACTGTGTAAAGACATGGACTTAGTGAGTGTGACGTCACCCACAGCGTTCGGCTCCAGTCAAATGAAGTTCATTGAGGCTAGAGCAGTTATAGAGGCACATTTCAAGTTCCATATTTGGAATTCCAACCGCAAGTATCATAGTAACCAAAGACTAAACCTGGAACCAGGCTGTTGAAGGTAACGCACCTTCCCGTCTGCACCACTGGTTTAACAAGGAGCTGGCACTTAGAAATGCTGTAAATCACACCTGTTGCTAACACTAGCGAGAGTGACCTCGGGGAAAGAGGGCAGTTTTATCTGTAATTAATGTTCATATCTTGATTTACAGACAAAATAGTGCAATAAAAATACCAGGATCATGTAGAGCAGCTTACTACAAAAGACCAAAATGACAAGCCTTACAGCTGCAGTTACAGAGAGAGGGGACACAGTTTTTCAGTGTAAAGTGAACTGGAGTCTGGATGGCTATTTGGAACACGGCAGCGATCAGATTAGCTATGTCCATTTATATATACAGTCTATGCTGATGTGAACGTGACCAGGACTCTTCGTTGTAGGCCGTGCAGATGTTTTAGTTTATGTATATTTTGTTTTTTGTTTTTATTTAAGTAGTTTTTTGTGTTCTTTTAGGACTCCCCGCTGAAGGCCGTGCAGATGCTCTGGGTGAACCTCATCATGGACACCTTCGCGTCTCTCGCCTTGGCGACCGAGCCCCCGACAGAGGCACTGTTGCTACGGAAACCCTACGGCCGGAACAACCCTTTGATCTCACTGACCATGATGAAGAACATCCTGGGTCACGGGGTCTACCAGCTTGTCATCATCTTCACCCTTCTCTTCATCGGTCAGACACAAATGCATATATATGATACTGACTTATTGATAGAGGGTGGAGGAAAACTAAAATCTGACTAAAACAGAACTAAACTACGACTGAACTAGGACTACACCAGAATTAAACCAGGACTAAATCAGGATTAAAACCACGACTAAACTCTATACAATTCTTGTGTTCCAGACCTCCCTCCTCTGTATAAACCCGTCTCCTCTTGTGTTCCAGGCGAGCGCATATTTAACATCGACAGCGGGAGGAACGCCCCCCTGCACTCCCCCCCCTCGGAGCACTACACCATCATCTTCAACACCTTCGTCCTCATGCAGCTCTTCAACGAGATCAACGCTCGTAAGATCCATGGAGAGAGGAATGTTTTCGATGGAATCTTTGGAAACCCCATCTTCTGCTCCATCGTCCTCGGCACCTTTGCTGTGCAGGTAAACACTAAAATCATTATTTTAAAACTAGTGTTCATACTAATCTATTTTCTTTTGGTTGAAAAAAATCTTTTTATGATGTTTTCCCTCAGGGATCGATAAAGTTTACTTAAAGCCACCGTATGTAACTTTTCAGCCAGAAAGTAGACTAAAATAAAAGCATGTTGTTTTTTTTTTTATCTGGTTGTGTTTATTGTACTGAAAAACATAGGAAAACATGTGTCTTTACTATGAGTGGGCTCACATCTCCATAAACCTGACTCTTATTTGACCTGGCTGGCTTGTTTCCATTGAAATGTTGTTCCTTTGGTTGTAATGTTCCACAGTATGGCATAAAATGCGTCTATCACCATAGAGAATGTTCCAAAGTATAGTTTTAACCTTCTGTTTCCATGGAATCATGCAGGTGACATGCCAACTTCAAGAAGTTACATACTGTACCTTTAAATCTAAATACATAAAAGAATGAAACATGAAAAACTGGAGGAATGGCGGCAGAGTCATTAGCCTCACAGGAAAAAGTTCCCATGTTCAATTCCCAGATCATGTGGAACCATAGTCTGTATAAAGACGTGGACTAAGTGAGTGTGACGTCATCCACAGCGTTCGGCTCCAGTCAAATGAAGTTCAACGAGGCTAGAGCAGTTATAGGGGCCAATTTGGAGCAGAGTTCCACATTTGGAATTCCACCTGTGAGTATCATCGCAACCAAAGAGCCAATCTGGAGCGAGCCTGTTGAAGGTTAAGCCCTTTCCGTCCGCAGTGCTGGTTTAGCGGGGAGTGTGCACTTATCAACACTGTCAATCAAACCTGTTGCGCTATAATGAGCAACATCAGTGAAAGAGGGTTCACTGGTCTGTTATTAATGTTCATGAGTTATGGACAGTCTCACAATAGTGACATAAAAACCCCAGGATCATGTAGAGCGGGTTAATACGATCATTTTAAGATCAAAATGACAAGGCTCACTGCAGCAGTTACAGAGAGTTTTTCAATACAAAGTGAATTGGAGCCAAAGTCGATGGAGCTGAATTGCTTCCATACTCAATTCCTTTTTGAAATGTGGCGGGTAGCGGGTTAGCTATGTCCATAGTCTATGTGTGGAACCTTTCTGTGCGGAGTTTCTGTGTGTTCTTCCTGTGTCAATCTAAACGTGATAATAGTCTTATATAGAGCTTTTACAGACAGTTATTGATGAGTCTCATGCATTTTTCAGTTCCTCCTCACACTCACGTTCTACCTCCAGCCCTAACCCTGCAGAGCCGAGTGTGTCTGAGCCAAGACCATCACATTATAGATCTGAACCTCTCTCACTGAAAGCATCAAACAACCACAACGCTGCCCTGTGATTGGACGGGTCACCCAGCGGCTCCAACCTAAACACAGGAGTGCTACAAGATGGATTCTATTGAGTTTATGATAATTATCCTTCCTGTCAGTGTGATGTAAGGTAAACAGACAGAGCGACGTGTCTTGACAAAAGACCCAACAACAGCATAAACTGCGATCAAAACTGCCAACATTCAGGTTTGTCTATGGAACTCAACAGTCCCACCCACTTTCAAGTCCACTCTGCTTCCAGAAGTAAATTTTTCATTAATTTTTCACATAAACTTTTCCAAAAATTCAAATATTAAATACGCCCTGTTGTGCTTGTGTTTGCTCTATAATTATAATCTCTGACACTTGTGGATCATCCATCCATCCATTTTCTTCCGCTTATCCGGGGCCGGGTCGTGGGGGCAGCAGTCTAAGCAGGGACTCCCAGACTTCCCTCACCCCGGACACGTCCTCCAGCTCCTCCGGTGGAACCCCAAGGCGTTCCCAGGCCAGCCGAGAGACATAGTCCCTCCAGCGTGTCCTGGGTCTTCCCCGGGGCCTCCTCCCGGTGGGACATGCCCAGAACACCTCCCTAGGGAGGCGTCCAGGAGGCATCCTGAGCAGATGCCCGAGCCACCTCAACTGGTTCCTCTCAACGTGTAGGAGCAGCGGCTCTACTCCGAGCTCCTCCCGTGTGACCGAGCTCCTCACCCTATCCCTAAGGGTGCGCCCGGCCACTCTGCGGAGGAAACCCATTTCAGCCGCTTGTATCCGCGATCTTGTCCTTTCGGTCATTACTCAGAGCTCATGACCATAGGTGAGGGGAGGAACGTAGATTGACCGGTAAATCGAGAGCTTCGCCTTCCGGCTCAGCTCCTTCTTTACCACAACGGACCGATACAGCGACCGCATCACTGCAGACGCTGCACCGATCCTCCTGTCAATCTCCCGCTCCATCCTTCCCTCGTGAACAAGACCCCGAGATACTTGAACTCCTCCACTTGGGGCAGAGACTCACCACCCACCCGGAGAGGGCAAACCACCTTTTTCTGGTCGAGAACCATGGCCTCGGATTTGGAGGAGCTGATTTTCATCCCAGCCGCTTCACACTCGGCTGCAAACCGCCCCAGTGCCTGCTGCAGGTCCTGGCTCGAAGAAGCCATCAGGACAACATCATCTGCAAACAGCAGAGATGAAATCCTGTGGTTCCCAAACCAGGCCCCCTCCGGCCCCTGGCTGCGCCTAGAAATTCTGCCCATAAATATAATGAACAGAACCGGTGACAAAGGGCAGCCCTGGCGGAGTCCAACATGCACTGAGAACAGGTCTGACTTACTGCCGGCAATGCGAACACAGCTCCGGCTCCGGTCATACAGGGACCGGACAGCCCTTAGCAAAGAGCCCCGGACCCCATACTCCCAGAGCACCCCCCAAAGGACACCATGAGGGACACGGTCGAATGCCTTCTCCAGATCCACAAAACACATGTGGACTGGTTGGGCATACTCCCATGAGCCCTCGAGGACCCGATGGAGAGTATAGAGCTGGTCCAGTGTTCCACGACCAGGACGAAAACCACACTGCTCCTCCTGAATCCGAGGTTCGACTATCGGTCGGATTCTCCTCTCCAGTACCCTGGAATAGACCTTACCGGGAAGGCTGAGGAGTGTGATTCCCCTGTAATTGGAACACACCCTCCGGTCCCCCTTCTTATACAGAGGGACCACCACCCCGGTCTGCCATTCCACAGGTACTGTCCCCGATCGCCACGCGATGTTGCAAAGACGTGTCAGCCAAGACAGTCCCACAACATCCAGAGACTTGAGGTACTCAGGACGGATCTCGTCCACCCCCGGAGCCTTGCCACCGAGGAGCTTGCCAACCACCTCAGTGACTTCAGCCAGGGTGATGGACGAGTCCGCCTCCGGGTCCCCTGTTTCTGCTTCCTCCTCGGAAGACGTGACAGTGGGATTGAGGAGATCCTCAAAGTATTCCTTCCACCGCCCGACAACATCCCCAGTCGAGGTCAGCAGCTCTCCACCCACACTGTAAACAGTGTTGGTGAAGCACTGCTTCCCCCTCCTGAGGCGTCGGACGGTTTGCCAGAATCTCTTTGAGGCCGTCCGATAGTCCTCCTCCATGGCCTCCCCAAACTCCTCCCAACCCCGAGTTTTTGCCTCTGTGACTGCCCAAGCCGCGGCACGCTTGGCCCGCCGGTACTCATCAGCTGCCTCAGGAGTCCCACGAGCCAACAAGGCTCGATAGGACTCCTTCTTCAGCTTGACGGCATCCCTTACTTCCGGTGTCCACCACCGGGTTCGGGGATTGCCGCCGCGACAAGCACCGCAGACCTTACGACCACAGCTACGAGCAGCCGCATCGACAATAGAGGTGGAGAACATGGCCCACTCGGAGTCCATGTCTCCAACCTCCCCCGGGATCAGGGAGAAGCTCTCCCGGAGGTGGGAGTTGAAGACCCCCCTGACAGAGGGCTCCGCCAGACGTTCCCAGCAGACCCTCACGATGCGCTTGGGCCTGCCAGGTCTGTCCGGCTTCCTCCTCCGCCAGCGGATCCAACTCACCACCAGGTGGTGATCAGTTGACAGCTCAGCCCCTCTCTTCACCCGAGTGTCCAAGACACGCGGTTGGAGGTCAGATGACATGACAACAAAGTCGATCATCGACCTCCGACCTAGAGTGTCCTGGTGCCACGTGCACCGATGGACACCCTTGTGCTCGAACATGGTGTTTGTTATGGACAAGCTGTGACTAGCACAGAAGTCCAATAACAAAACACCGCTCAGGTTCAGATCGAGGAGGCCGTTCCTCCCAATCATGCCCCTCCAAGTGTCACTGTCGTTACCCACATGGGCGTTGAAATCCCCCAGGAGAACAACGGAGTCCCCGGTTGGTGCACTGTCTAGTACCCCTCCCAGGGACTCCAAGAAGGCCGGGTACTCTACACTGCTGTTTGGCCCATAGGCCGACACAACAGTGAGAGACCTGTCCCCGACCCGAAGGCGCAGGGACGCGACCCTCTCGTTCATGTCCTCTCGGACATGGAGACTAGCTCTGGGGACGACTTAATAAAAGAAACGACTCCACTGTTTTCCTTGTTAAAAAATTGCGGTGTCGAATGGGAGCTGACGTCATCGTAAACGTCATCACAATAAAGCACCACATGCTGTCAGCTGCACATCACACTAGCGAGCAGCCCATTTTAAAAAATTTGTACCAAAATGACTACGCAACGCTGCCGAATCCTACGAGTATCACCAACTAAGAAATTAAAATTGGAGAAGGAAGTGTGTAGGTCGCAGTGGGCGTGTACCGGTGGAGGTGAAAATGGGATTAGATCGGGAAAATGGCATCTTCGAAATAAACAATTTCAGATTACTCAAACATGAATCACTCTAAATACAACTTCAGAGGCTCAATGAGAAGACACGAAGAGAACATGGTTAAAGATCTGAAAAGTCCATTTTGCAGAATAGGTCTGATTTAAGAGTTCAAAGGCATCGCAGAGGCTAAACAGCTATGTGCTAATTAATATCCATAATGTGGTTACTTTAAACCCAAAAAGCACATTTAAAAACAGATTTCAGCTAAATGTTTTAATAACTTTGCTGTTAATAAAGTTTCAGAACCAGATTTTAAATAAAAGAGCTGATCAGCCCTGAGCTTTTAAACTTTTAAGAAACATTTTTGTCCATGGGAAAAATGGAACATGTATTTACTTCCTGAACTCAGGGGTGGACGTCACTGTTCTGCTCCTTCGAGGCAATTCTACGGGGATACAGGGAGAACATGCAAACACAGACAGGCTTCACCTAGTTTAGGGATCAAACCTGTGACTGTGTGATGTAGAGCCCTAACCCCTGTGCCACCACAATGAAATAATCTTTCTCTTTGCGGTATTCTGAACATAACCCAGCTCCCTGTGTGGTCAGTAGAACACTTGTGTTTCTTACATTCTTATTGCTCTACTTATATTTTAACATGGCTTCCCTGTATTTATTTGCACATGTTTTATATTTTTGTTATTTCAGATCATCTTCGTTCAGTACTTCTTATTCTGTTTGTCTTATATTTATGCCTTTCCCTTCACAGATCATGCCAGTGCAGTACTTATCACTTTATATATAATAATATATATATACTGTATCATGTGTGTTTCTTGTTTCAGATCGTGATCGTCCAGTTTGGAGGGAAGCCGTTCAGCTGTGCCCCTCTGAACGTGGAGCAGTGGCTCTGGTGTCTGTTTGTGGGAGTGGGAGAGCTGCTCTGGGGACAGGTCAGAGGTCACACGACACCTTCAGTCAATGTGATGTGTAATATTTAGTCATATGTAATATTTATGATGAGTCTGAAATCACGATTCAGTTCAGAGGTCACATGAACATGGGCCAAAAGCTCCAGCCAAATGAAGCCGATCGAGGCTAGCAGTTATAGCGGCTAATTCGGAGCCATAATTCGAAATCCAAGTGCGAGTATCAACGCACACGCCTCTTCCCTTCCACGCCGCTGGTTTGACAGGGGGCGGGCTCTTAGGTACACTGTCATTCAAACCTGTTGCTAACTTTAGCGGGAGTGACCTCAGGGAAAGAGGGCAGTTTTGTCTGTTATTAATGTTCATATCTTGATTTATGGACATAATGGTGAAATAAAAACACCAGAATCATGTTGAGCGGTCTGAGAGCAGCAGTTACAGAGAGAGGGGCCACAGTTTTCTAATGTAAAGTGAATTGGAGCCGATGGAGAAAGCGGCGGCTCGCGGGTTAGCTATGTCCATTTATATATGCATATATGCATTATAAATGTCAGCAACCATTAGTTAGCAACCAAAATGTTAACAAGGATTAGTCAGAACTTAATGAGCCTACGCTATAGTTATGATTAGACTCGTAACTGCCACTTAACTGATGTAAAACTGTGATACATTTTCAGCACAGGTATTATCCACTAAAGCAAGTCAGAATCAGAAATACATTCAAACCTGTGTATGTCTTCTTTAAGTCGGAGTACTGTTATTTGACCTTTGAAGCTTGTTGTCTTTGTTTTAGTTGATAGCCACAGTGCCCACAGAGCGGCTTCCCTGTCTGAAGGAGGCGGGGCTGGGTCTGGAGCCTGGAGAGGAGGAGGGAGAGGAGCTGGCAGAGGATGAAGAGGAGATCGACTGTGCAGAGAGGGAGCTGAGGAGGGGCCAGATACTGTGGTTCAGAGGCCTCAACCGCATACAGACACAGGTACTATATACAATACAATCTATAACACAATACAGGGCTATTATCGTTAATATAAAATAGACACAGGTGAAATATATATAAACTTTTATCTTATATACATAAAAACATTATACAACCTATAATACAGCCATATACAGACACAGTTACTATATATAAACTATAACGTAATACAATCATATACAGACACAGGTATGATATAACAGCTACTATCTTTAATGTAATACAGGGTTCAACTGACACAGGTGAAATATAAACTTGTCCTTTTCATGTAATACAAGATTCATAACATATAACAAAATATGCAATCAACCATATACAGACACAGGTCCTATATAAGAACTATTATATATAACACAACGATATACAGACACACGTACTATATAAGCACTATTTATAACACAACCATATACTGTACAGTCACAGGTCCTATGTAAGAACTATTATCTTTCATATAATGTACAGATATAAGTAAAATACTGAGACCAAACCATTTAACATAAAACAGGTCAGACAAAGGTTCGATATACAAACTACTGTATATATATTGTCTCTATGGTTCAGCTGTACACAGACTAGAGCTGTCACCAAGATAACATTTCAATACCACAACAATAGTTAAAAACAAAAATAAAAAATCCCTTTTGTTAGGTATATATAAGTCAAAACCATTTAATTTTTAAAAGTAAATTTCAAATACATTGTAAAGCTTAGGTGTATTCAAGAAACAGCACTTAGACTTAGTTTTTCCTACACAAATGGGAATATTGTATACATATTTTCCCACGGAATAGATACAAACTGAAACTAAAACTCTGATTGAGAAACATTGCATTTTATATTTATTTAAGGATTTCCTAAACCAAATGACGGATGTTATATCTGTAAAACTAAGTGCTCTTTTCCAAATGTGTTTCACTTTTGTGTCTTTCTGATTGTGCCAAAATAACTGCGCTGTCTCTTTCCGTAGCTCCATAGATAAACAGTATTCTATCCCAACAGCCTTCTCTGTGGTATGTATCGAATGTGACAGTTCAAATGTGCCTGATGCTCTGATCATGATCATGTGGGTTTAAAACACAGAATGTAACGATTTAAAAATGTGTATTTCCATTTGGAGATTTGATCTGAACACATTTACATCAGACTCCTACATGACACAGGTCCAATGCTCCTGTTTTCTGATAAATGTACTTTTGTGGTTTAAAACATGTTTAAATGTTTCCTCATCAGAGACATGCCTGAAGTTCTGACAAGGATCATTAGGGATAAAACTGAACTACCTCTGAAAACTTCAGACTTACATGTACGTGTATAGAGAGTTGTGAAGCAGCTCCAGGCTCAGAATAGTCAGGTTTATATATGAATTTAAATTATATGAATGACAGGAGTGTGATGTCACTGGTGATGTCACTTCCTGGTCCATGTCACATTACCTGATTCAAAATACTGGACATTTTTACTCTTTTTTTTTTTTTTTTAAATAATGACATATCTCGTCATTTTACACTAACAAGGTTATAAGTCTGACAGAAAATGTACAAGGCCGAGGTAAGAAGCTAGGTTGCGCTAAACTAGCACTAGCAGTGACTGTGGCTGTCGACAGAAATTTCGACAATTTCAAAATGTTTACATATTTGATATAGTTTGTGGTTAAACACACCTGTCTCTCGTTTGATGTAAAACAAAGCTAGAAAAAATAGCTGTGAAATTGCTGGTTGGACCCGGAAATGACTTCATTGCTTAACAATCCAATAAAAACACAAAGGAGTACTTCTGGATTACCACCTGATGACATCATCTGCAGTGCAGGCGAGCTTTTTAACCCTTAAAAAGAAGTCTGAATGTTTAGGATGCATGAAATGATGCAGTCCCTCATTTGGCCACCAGGGGTCCAGGCATGTTTGTGATGAAGAAGCTACAGATAAAGTTAATACATCAGATACAGGAGCTAAAATGTCTAACATGTTGAATCCTCTTGTTGACCCCCCTTCCACACACACACACACACACACACACACCCACACACACCCTCTCACACACACACACACACACCCCCACCCACCCACAAACACTCTCTCTCACACACACACAGACACACACCCCCACACACTTACACACTCTCTCTCACTTTACCTAGTGTTGGGCTGACCTGGTGCTGCTGTTCTGTGTGTGTCCTGCAGATGGAGGTAGTGAGCACGTTCAAACGCAGCGGTTCGTTTCAGGGCGCAGTGCGGAGGCGCTCGTCTGTGCTCAGTCAACTTCACGACGTAAACACTCTCTCTACCCCCTCTCACGTGTCTCTGTCCGCCACAGCCAATCCCAGCTCAGCGGCGCCCCCCGGGAGTGAGTCCGCCAGCATGCACTCAGACACCACCGCAACCACACAGACACGACACCAGGGCCAGCAGTCTTACATACAAGAGAGGGGGCCTAGACTGTCTGCAGACAAAAACGACACGATTTAGCTGAGCGGGACTGAGGGATTAGTTGTAAAGTTCTGGAAAAGATTAGCTGAAATCATGAGCTGTAACAGTTTAAAATGTCCAGTGTTTTTCTCATTTAAGAATAAAATAACATGATAATTATTACTAGTAAAAACCTTATTTCATAAGAATGTGTCTATCTCTTATCTGGTGACACAGAAAGGCCATGTGTGTAAAATTTCCTCCCCAGGATGATAATATAGCCTTATATTTGTACTGCACTTTTCAAGGTGATGTAAAAATAGGGCAGTTTCATCTGCCACAATGGGACATTCTAGTTATTAATATACAGTATACAATATATACACACAACCAGTCAAAAGTTTGGACACACCTTCTAACTCTACATTTTTTTTTATATTTCATATCCAAATCCTCAGAGGCTCCTTTGCTTTGTGGACCTCAAACCCTTGTCTTTCTCTCAATGGGCTTCATGATGAAGTCCCTGAAATGCTTTTTTTTCACAGCTGTGCCTTGTCCAGGTCAAGAAGTGCCAAAAGTGCCAGTCAGGATTCAAAGCAAAAAAAAAAATCTACGTTGTAACTAATCCTGGAAATAAATGTAAAAGTATGTCCAAACTTTTGACTGGCCATGTGTAAATGTATATTGATATTGAACCTGATAATTTCTATTAGTGATAGGTCCATTCTCCCGCTGCATTTAAACAACCACAACACAGCATCTGGGAGGGCATCTGACCAACCACAGCAACTACAGATAAACTCGAGACATTTGACCTGCCCCCATCTCAGTCTAACACTACAGGGATACAGGAGGATGGGAGGACATCTGACTGACATACAGGGACAGTGGGATGGGAGGGCATCTGACACACTGCACACTCCTCCATGGCCCTGCTCCTGTCCCGGGACACTCTCTCTCTCCGCACTGCACGTGTTCTGCAGTCCTGGTTGTCTCCTCCTCTTCCGCTCGCTGCTCGTGTCTGCAAACGTTTACCCCTTTTTCTAAAACAGCACTTCGCCCTGGTTCCTGTGTTGATTTGTTGAATGTGTTTTTGAATTTTAAAGGCATGAGGTGGGGCTGTTCCTCTCTTATTATTAACTTCAATAACTTTCATTTTAATTTGCAAAAAGGAAAAAACATTCAAATTGAACTTAAACTACCCAAATCGGCTGACTTTTGAGAGAGAAAAAGCACCTCCTCTTGCATTGGTGTTTCCATGTTTGTGAATGCGGTCAAGCGTTGTGGAGCATTGCGAAGATGTGTTTTTTTGTTGTTGTTTTTTTTTACAATTTATTTCATGATTATAACCAGCCTCTGAAACAGCTATTTTCAATAATTTCATATTAAATAGAATTAGTTTTTTTTCCAACTAAACACTGGTAAACCTTCGAGTATACAAGGCCCATGGGTCGGTGTTGTTAAGACTGTGATCGGTTCATTTTTGACAGGTGTGGCTCTCCTGACGTCTGCAAAAATCGGATCTACTTATTTTGAAGTCACTCTATTTGTTTTTCTTGTATCTATCCTGAGGTATTCCAGGTTTCCAGATGTTGAAGTGAAGTCAGCTGAAATTTGCACCAAAATGTGTCCTAAAATACTGCAAAAATTGAATTTCTACATGAGTTAAAATCACATGAATGCAGTTTTGATTTGAGTAATTTTGACAAGATTCATGTCATTAGCTATAATTATTTGACAAATTTCACTGTATTTTAACAATTTTTTTCTTATTTCAAGTTAAATAATTAGCCAGTCCTGTTAAGAAAATTACACTTAAATAACAGATCTAGTCCATGCAAAAAAAACAACATTGAAATTTAACTTGAAATATGAAAAAAAATCTTTAAAATAAAACCAAAAACCTAGGATTTTTAAATTAATATAATCTTTTCAAATTGACTCAAAAAAATTGGTGGTGTGATTTTAGCTCATGTGGACGTTCTTTTTGTCCAGTGCAGTCATAGTTGTCCATACAGTGGTATTTAGATTGTAAACAATCTAAATCGCGGCTCTTAGATAAGCTTTCGTTTTCATTTTATGTTTCCTATTTTTCTTTTATCTTTCTTCATCCCTTCCATCATCATGTCCCCGTCCCTGCCCCCTCTTGTATAGCCCTCCCTCTCGTTTTTAACCCCTCCCCCTCTCATCTAACCCCTCCTCCTCTCGTTTAACCCCTCCTCATTCATGTCTTCTCCTTCCTGTGTGTCAGTTCTGTGTGTGTGGGAGTGAGTGTGCATGTTGTAGTGACATTTTTGGCGCGTCGATGCGTTCCTTTTACGTTTGTGGCGTTGGGGCTTGGCGTGAGAGCTGCATGTGAACGCTTGAGCTGCTCCTGCTTTGGTTTTATTATTATTTATTTGTTTGTTCTTGTTTTGTTTTCTGAGGCTCCATCTCTCTCTCAGCCTCGGCCTCTTCTGTTGCTCCTCCCACTTTACCTCCTCCGTCCTCCATCTTAGGCTCCTCCTCCTCACAGAACTGCACTGCTAAGCCACATGCTAAGCTACACCGCTAAGCTACATGCTAAGCTACACCTCTAAGAATAGATTCAGAAAAACTCATTATCGGCTGAAGTTACTTTGGAAATACATCCTTCTTTCCAAAACTCACATGCGATTCAAGAACCATCTGAGAACAAGCTTTTGTTCAAAAACATGAAGGTTTGGGAAGAGGGACGTTAGCTCCAGATGCTCCAGGTCAACACTCACTTTTCCATTTTCCAAATAAGATTCCAGAAACTAGAGATGTCCCGATCCAGAGACCCATCTCATGTGGAGATCCAGGCAGTTTGACTGATCTGACAGAGATCTGTAATCATGTGGTAATGCTAATCCTAATGCTAACGTATTCGGCCAACATGTGGTCTTGTCAAAGCATATGTCTAAAACAGTGTCATTTAAAACTGAAAAATAATATTACAAAAACATACCAATACCAAGTTGTAAAGGATCAGTTTCAGATCGGGACATTGCTTCAGAAACAGAGGCATATTCACTTCTCTCATGTGTCATATCTGTGTCTAATATGGAGGATGTAGTTTAGGCACTGCCGTATCAGGTACTGTCCTCGCTGCCATATTAGGTCACTACACTTAAAGTGGTTTAAAGTGAATGCCGCTCACACTTGCATGTGTAGACAAAGTGTTACCAGGCAGAGGCGGGTCTGGAGGTAAAGCTATACTCTGGGACATTTCCTTCAGAGTATGTTGTATCTGCCTCCTGCTCCCTCTGCTCTGCTCTGGTCTGTAGTTCTGTCACAGTGTCTCAAACAGGTTTAGACACTTTTGTGTTTCATTCGATCCCTCTGTGGATCCTGTTTGTTTTCATTTGGTCTGTGCCCAGTGCAGACTGTGGTCAGGGGGGGGGCGCTAAAGGGCAGGACACACCAGTTTATCGGCCGATGTATCGCTTTCTAGTGAACAGTGACATGCAGGGCCCATTTACATCGACACGGATATGAAACTGATCCATGTCATAATGTTGTTTCCTCATCACAAACAGACCTGGAGTTGTGTTTTGTTTCATTCACATGTTTAACACACAAACCCTGTATATTTAGACTGAGTTCTTCTCTCAAACAGAAAACACTCTGTTCCACCTTGTGATGTCATGTGGTAATACAGGAAGTGCTCCACTGTGTTTTCCACACATCTTCACTAGAATCATTTGGATAATTTCAGTCTTGGAATTGTCGATCTCTACTGAACTGAAGGCAAAAGGAGCTGTTAACTTGAAAACTACCACTTCATGACATCACAAGGTGGAGCAGAGCATTTTGAGTTTTGGAGATGTAGACAGACTAATAATAAAGTGTTACTCAAACATGTGTGAATGAAACAAAAAACAACTCCAGGTCTGTTTTTGAGGAGGTAACAGTGTTATAACATGGCTTTAAATGGACTTGTATCTGTAGAGTGTTATTTCATGCACAGTTTGAGCAGTGGCGTCCTTCATACACACTCGTTTTATTAAAGTGTAGCTGTATGCTAGGACACGCCCTCATTGCTCTTCGCTTCTGTCTGTTTTTCTGTTGCCGTTTCTCCATTTGCAGATTTGCACTCAGCCTCTGCCTTTCCGCCATTTTGTTTTGTAACATTCAAGTTTTTCCATCTAGCACTTCTGAAAGAGCCAGCAGAGAGAGAGGGATAAGGAGGGAGGGATGAGGAGAGATGTTTTTGTATATATATATTTGTTATTTGGATTTTTTTTTTAAAGTATATTATATGGAGGGGAGAGGAGTAACAGTGGTCCGAGCTCCTGGCAGCTCCGTTCACTGTGTGGGCGTTCTATACTCGAAAGTTTACAGAAAATCAAAATGAAAACAAACGTGACGAGGCGGCCATTTTGTGACGAGGAAGCCATTTTGTGATGCGGAGGCCATTTTGGAGCGCTGCATGTTGTTTTTCTGTCCGAGGCTCTTTGGAAAAACAGAACTGCACTGAACCTGAGCTTGACCGCCTGTCGATCATGACCAGGGCGCGTTCATGGGACACTTTCTCAATGGGTTTCTTAAAAATCAAGATGGAGGAATGGTTATGGTGTTATCTTTGTAACTACTGGGCCTATCCACATTGACAGAACAAGAATAATGTAGCAAATATGGGATTGCTAACATGAAATAATCACATTCAACTTCTGTGGGTTTTCAATTTTAAGATTTCATACGAAAACTGTGCCTTCACCAACGTGTAATATCTTGGATTTATATTTTGCTAGTAAAAAAAAATTAAAACTATAAAACCTATAGAAAAAGCTGTAAAAAAATAAAACTATATAATCTTTCCATTTACTTATTGAAGTTGGTCTAATTGAAACAAGATCACATAATGCTTTTATTTAAAGTCAATTTAAAATTTTGAGTAACATTAGCTCTTGGTGTGCTAATCTTAAAATGTCACACAGAGCAGGTCCTGGCCACTTAACTATTGCAAATTTATTAGATTGGTGGATTTTGTCATTTTAAATTAGATTTTTGAGATTGATGTAATATTGGCCCTACTCATCAAGCTGAAATTTCAAACTTGATGCATGTAAAAGTTGTAGAATCACAAAGGTGAAAATAATCAAAAAAAGAAAAAAAAAAACCTGTCCCTTTCCCGTCCTCCATCTTGTTTTGTCTAAATTGCATGTCCCGAGCGCGCCCTCTCACTCTGATGTGTGTTTACTCTGTTTGGAGCTGTCTGCACCATGGGCCATCTGCTTCTTTCTCCTCTTTTTTATTTGGGGTTTATTTTTGGGGTAATTTTAGTTTTAATTTTTGGAGGGACGGGTGCATGGACCGACTGCGAATGTGGCCTCTGCACGCACACACAACACGCCATGATGTTCTTCCATGTTTCACTGCAAAAAAACTACTTCTGTGTGAAAAATGACTTGAACTGACACAGTTTAATGAGCAGGTTCGGCTCGTTTGATTCGAGGATCGGAGCTGTTTCTGTATAAACTCTGTATTTGTGCCTTTATGTGGAGTTCTGCATGTTTCAGACCAGCTCCAATGACCCCACAGCAAAATATGACCTTTATTATCATTTAAAACAGAAAAGTAAAGTTAAAATGTATTTGAGTAGATCATGTTTTCATCTGGAAAAAAGACAGGGGAGAGAGAGAGAAAAGAGGGATGCAGAGGGGAGAGAGAGGAAGAAAAGAGGGATGAGAGATAAAGAGAGAAAAGAAGGATAAAGACAGAAAAGAGAGATGGAGAGAGGAGGAAGATGAAGAAAAGAGATGAGAGAGAAAAAAGAGGGATGAAAGAGACAAAAGAGGGCTGAACAGGGGAGAGAGAAAAAAAAGAGGGATGGAGGGAGAGAAAAGAGGGATGGAGAGGGGGGAGAGGAAGAAAAGAGGGATGAGAGAGAGAGGAAAGAGGGATTGGATGGGGAAAGAGAAAAGATGGATGAGAGAGAAAAGAGGGATGAGAGAAAGAAAAGAGGGATGGAGAGGGGGAGAAAGAAAAAGATTAAAAACAAATTTTACTGTGTATTATTGTGAATTTTAAAACTGTATTTTAAATTCAACCTTTCTTTAATTTCTTTTTCTAATTTCAAGTTTTGTCTCATCTTGAAACAAATCATAAATGTTTAAAAACGGGCCCAGAGCACACACTGCTCCAGTCCTTTGTGAGTGTGGTCACCACTGAATCTCCCAGAGTTCAAATGGGCGTGATTGACAGGTGGATGAGCCAGTCACAGGGGACTGAAAAATATCACAGATTTCCACAGAATCAATGAGCAAAGCACTTTACCAATTTGATTTGATTTGTAAATGCGTGACCAGTGAGCTGGTCCGTTTCACACGTGTCACTGAAATAAACAAATCTGATTGGGTGATTGTGTTTGGCTGTGGTTCAAGATGTGACGGAGGGAGTGGTGACCAGACTGATGTCCCTCACAGAGATTTCAGTCTGGACCTGCCAGGCTATAAACTCACTGGATCTTGTAGTTCCATATTTTGTAAACACAGTCCAAACGGCTCAGTTCAAGTCATTCAAAGTCACGTGGATGCTGTTTTTTGCAGAGAGCGACATGTTACTGGGCATGACCTGCTGCCTTTGTGTGACAGGGCGTTGAACCGACAGCCTTCTGTGTGCAGCGCTCTCTCTCTCTCTCCTTTTAACGCTGACTTTATGGTTCTACAGAGACCTTCATCTGCCTCATCTCTTCACTCACTCTGTTTTATGTTCACTTTTCTGCATGTGCAAAGCATTTAGCATGAGAGGGATGGAGGGATGGAGAGGGGGAACAGGGGTGTGGAGAGAGGGATGGAGAGGGGGAACAGAGGTGTCGAGAGAGGGATGGAGGGGTGGAGATGGGGAACAGAGGGGTGGAGAGAGAGGGAAGAGGAACAGAGAGGGAAGAGAGAGGAAGAAAAGATGGTTGGGGGGAGAGAAAAGTGAGATGAATATGGGAAAAGTCAGAGGAGGAAAGGACAGAGGGGGATGAGAAGAGGAGTGAGAGGGGGACACAGAGAGAAGGGGATGAGGAGAGAAGAGAGAAGGAGGGCATAAAGAGAGACAGAGAGAGGGATAACGAGAGGAGAGAGGGGCACATAGAGATAGAGAGGGGGATAACGAGAGGAGAGAGGGGCACATAGAGATAGAGAGGGGGATGAAGAGAGGAGAGAGGGGGCTCATAGAGAGAGAGATGGAGAGAGGGGGATGTGGAAAGGACAGGGAGTCTGACTCTGTGATTTGCAGACATGGGTGTTTGATTGACAGATGCATGAGGACGTTTGTGCCTTCAGCGCCTCGTGTGGAACAGAGCTGCGCTGCACTCTATTTATCTGCACTGCAAAAAGATCATCTCAAAATCCGTCAGTATCGATATAACGAGGGCAGCGGCGGCTCCTCGGGTCAGTCAGGACCAGTCCGTTATTTGGATAAGTCTGATGTGTTCATGCTACGTTGGACTTTATCCCATTCATTTTCAAACAGTGTGCCTTGAGGGGTTGCCAGGTGTGCCTTGGAAAAATGTCCAGTTTTTGTCCTGTGGGTCCAGAGCAAAGTTCAGAAACAAAAAAAAAACATAAAAATTGCCCTAATCCCCCATAGTGCCAGACAGTGGTGAATGAAGTACTCAATTTTGTTACTTAAGTAAAAGTAAATACAGAGCAAAAGTATCACATGAAAAAATATTAAAGTACCCATTTAAAAATGTGCTTAAAGAGTAAAAAGTAAAAGTATTTTGCTCAGATTTTGAGGTTTTTATAATTATAATATTATTTATTTTGATAAAGATTTGTGCTGAATTTTGTTCAAAAGAAAAAAACTAAATACATTTTTTCTAGATGTTTTGTTTATTTGTGTTTTGCTCAAATTATGAACATGTTAAAAATAAACCCTAAGCCTTTTTCGCAGGTCTCAGACAAGAATAAAAATACTTTTACTTTTCAGTCCCTCAGACCCCACACTTTCAGCTTATAGTTTCTATTTGATGGTGAAACTTACAGCTGGACCCTGGTCATACAAGGTTACGTCATTATGGCCGATTTAAATCAGGCCGATATTTGCACTTTTTAAACATCGACTCTCGGCCGTGAATCTCCACAGAGGGTAATATTTTGTTTGAATATACATAGTTACTCAGATACACAGTTACTGAGATCAACGTATCGATTTTTTAACAGTGGATATCTCAGATTGGGCCGAGAGCCGCTGCCGCCCTGGTATCAAATACTTGAATGGTCCAGACCCTCACCAAGGCAGTGCGAGTGCAGCTCTTTTCTTCTCCTCTGCAGAGCCTGAGCTGCATGAATTTGTCTGTCACATTCACACAACGCTCACGTACAAAAGGAACCATGGCCTCAAACCAAAACTGCTCAAGTCACATGATAAAGACTGAATGAGAAAAGTTCATATGTATATGTGGAGTGACCGCCTTATATAAGAGGTTGAGTTTTTATCAGAAACTGGAACATAACATATTACAAGCTCTTAAAACCAACACGCCTAAAACGTCTTTGACTTCGAGGAAAAAAAATGAAAATAAAAAATGATCATGTTTTGTGTTTAGTGCATTTAACAGGTTAGAATAATTTATCTACAACATAGTTCACATCTTCATATTTAAGATTTGATGAAAAATCTCACCTATTTTTTTCTATTTTTAACATTTTGGTGATGTTTATAATTTTACTTCCTGGTTGGACACAGACAGAAGCTAACGCATACATAGAGCTAACGTTACCTAGCAACCGCAATGTAACAAGGGCCAAAACTTGTCGAAATTACACAATAGTTTTGATTTGACTAATAAAAATATACAATAGCACCTTTATTGTTATTGTTAGCACCTATTTTGTTATTTTATTTTAAACTGTAAGAAAAATATAAATGGGATTGATGGCAGGCGATGGCATAGGAGTCCATTTTAGAACTCAGAGCTACTTCCTGTATTTTTGTGTTTTTCTTAACTTTTTTTTTCCACTAACTGACCCTTAACTGATGTAAAACTACGATAAATATTTAGCACAGGTCCTCTCCCACTAAATACAGTAATAATAATAAAAAAAATACATATATGAATTGGTCAAAAGCACTTTAAATCTTACTTTGCAATGAAACATGGGGCAAGAGTGGGACAGGTGGTTACTCTACATATACAGAACATGACCTTGACTTGAGCCTGGCTTTGTGCACTTCTGAGGCTGTGTTCTGCTGTCCTCGGAGCTGTGTGAGTTTGTGACGAGGCCAAAGCTGCTTCGACTGAATGAGACGAGAACTGACCAAAAAACGCCATGAGCCAAGTTCTGTTCAACCCCTCACCTCCAGCACACGCTCAGGTGGAGACGCACAAACACACCTCAAGGAACCTGGAAGTTGACTATGTTGGATTGACATTTTCATTTTTGTACCAGCCCAAAATAAAAACACATTTATTCTTTGTTGTTGACCAGATTATGTTCTGGATTATATATTTAAACTTCAAATTTGAGACGGTGTAATCCTTCATTCAATGTAGAGACGGTTTCAGCGGAGGTTTCAGCTCCATCTAGAGGTCATTTGCAATTCAATGGTACCGCATTGAGATCATAGACTGTGTAAAGAAGTGGACTATGTGAGTGTGACGTCACCCACAGCGTTCAGCTCCAGTCAAATGAGGCTGGGAGTTAGCGGCAGCATTTACAGAGAAATCATCTACATCTGGAACTGGGGGGATGAGGGATGAGGAAAGGAGAGGGAGCTGTCCAGGTGACCACCGTTGAAACCTTCTATACTTTGAGCCAGTGAACATATTTAAAATGTGACACGTGAGCAGAATTCTGACTTTAAAATGCAAATTTCAACTCTAATCACAAATCTAGTCCCAAAAAATTCCATTTAATTCCCACCTGAGCCTGTCTCTGTCTCCCCGTGTTTGTGTCTTGTCTGCACTGAAGGACATTGGTGCATTACGGGCGTTCCTCTCCAGTTTTGCTCTCCACTCGTTCATTTCTAACTCCATCTTTCCCGCTCTGTTCTTTCTGTCTCTTTTCCTTGTTTTCCGTTGCAGATGCGTGTGGTGAAGGCATTCCGTAGCTCTCTGCACGAAGGCTGCGAGAAACCGGAATCTCGCAATTCCATCCACAACTTCATGGCTCACCCCGAATTCCTCATCAACGACCTCATCCACAACATCCCGCTGATCGACGACACCGACATCGACGAAGAATCCGAAATCAGTCGATATCAGCATCTGCACCCGGCGCTACGCAAGCCCCCACCTCCGCCAGCCAATCAGCATCCAGCACGTACCCGCCCGTCCCGCCCCTACCGTCAGTATAGCCTTCCAGTCACGCCATGCAATAGAAGTAACAACAACAACAACCTACAAACCCTCCATTTTGAACGCTTTAGCTACCATCGCAACAGTAGTTCAACGGAGAAACCTACTACTACTATTACTACGTTTGACCCAACGCATTTGACCCATCCCTACTGTGTGGAGACCTGCTTATAAAGACTAAAATGGGTCTGGAAAAAAAGGACGATGGAGGGTATATTTGAAGAGATAAAAACGTTGCATCTTCTCAGAATTCTCCACTGGAAAACACAGAAATGCAGGACTAAACAGAACGATGAATGAGAAGAGGGAGTGGACAATCGCTTGCTTCAAACTCCCACGAGGACGACTTATTTCTCTTGCTTTGCTACGGACAGCTCTGCCTCACCCTCTCCTCTCTCACCCCTCCCCCTTCTGCTACGACACTGCAAAAAATGAATATCTAGAACGTGACGAGAATAACTTCAGTTCAGAATAATGATTTGAGTAGCTTTGACAAGGTTTAGTTTAACTTACAAAAGTAGTGGTAGTAAAAAAGCAGGAAAAAGCAGGAGACAGTGTAGATGGTTTAGGCAGACGAAGCTTTTTGCCCTGCTGATGCTTCCATATGAAGACTTTATGTAACTTCTGTACTTAGCCATATGAAGGAAATACTGAAGAGACCCCATAACATTAGAGATCATACTGTTATTTTCTCATGAGTTACTTCCTTAAGACGTAGCACCTCCACTTGATCTAAATGAGATCTGTAACAGCAGGCTGCTATTTCAAGTCTAATTCAGGCTAAACTAGGTCGCCAATACAACTCCACCCTCACCAAAGTATTTCTACCTAAAGAACTACCTAAGAATAGCAAAAATGCAGATCAAATCCAGTAAACGCTACAATTGCAGAGATGTCCGTGAACCACAGTTTGCGAACCACTAATCCAGACTTGGAAGTTTCCATTAAAGAGGGGTATTCTACAAAACAGACTTTTTTTTTTGCTTTGTCCCTTGTTATAATGTTGTTCCCTCTTCAAAAACATGCCTGAACAAGTTTTAGATGTCATCCTTGCATGTTTGAGTAATCTAGAGATCTCTCCTGGGCCCTACTCAAATCCTTTTTACAGTTAGCTGTACAATTCTGTACAAGGCTCCGCCCACAAACCTACGTAACCCATGCTCCCACGTGAAAAATATACAAAGCTGTACACTACAACTTCACAAACCTGATGTGATGTGCAGTAGTTTCATTGGTGGGATGCAGCTGATTGTGTTGTGATAGAGCTCTGAAGGTGGAGTTGCTTAGCACAGAGAGGAAAGGGAGGGGAGGCTCAGAGCGTCAAAAACAAAAGTGAAACTTATAAAACATGTTAATAGTTACAGTCAATACCCCATAGAAGTAAAATACCCCTTTAATAACCTAGGTTTTACATGTAAACAAATCTAAACTAGTTGAAACTACTTAAATGTTTCAATATTCTGAATTCAAGTCATTCGAACTCATTCAGATCTTCATGTCTGCAGCGCCCCCTCCTGGACAAACCCGCTCCCTTCAGCCTCTCACAGGTCTGAACAGGTCATACGTTTGGGGAGAGGTTGTCGGTTTGAGTCCAATCCTTCGCTTTAGCAGATCAGGGCCTAGTGGCTTTGGGCAAATGCATATATATCGTTACTATATCAGTGTTCATTTTTTAGAGTGTTATCGTCATGCCCATTCTACTGCACTGCAAAAAAGAGGTCTCACGTTGGGTAAAATTACTCAAAATATTCATGTTGGGTTGAGTATTTATTATTATTAAGTTTGACCAATGGGATAAGTGCAATGTCTTTAACCAGTTCCAAAGAGAATTTAGCTTGAAACTAAGTAATATTTTAAAACCAACACAGAAATACAGTGGATCAGGAAAAATGCAGGTCCAACGACTAAATAAAGAGATTAGTTCAAATGACTCAATTTAAGATTTGTATATATGTCAAGATATAGTCAAAAAAATACCCCAAAATGTGCCAATATTGCAAAAAAAAAAAAGTA
The DNA here is from genome assembly GCF_009829125.3 of Periophthalmus magnuspinnatus. NCBI lineage: Eukaryota > Metazoa > Chordata > Actinopteri > Gobiiformes > Gobiidae > Periophthalmus > Periophthalmus magnuspinnatus. The sequence goes on from NC_047132.1 coordinate 12,496,188, forward strand.
CACACAATACTGACCCCCCAAATTGTCCCAGTTTTCATATACAGAGCAGTATGTCGATAGAAACACAGAAAGTTGATACGTTTAATGCCATACAGTGGAATATTACAAACAAGCAGGTGGTGGATTTTGCTCTAGAAAAGTTACATAGTGATCCTTTAATCTTGATCAAACAAGTCAAATATTCTAAGTCAAAGTGAATCATTGTAAACTAGTGAAAACGCCTGAAAACCACTCGCATTATTACGAAACAGCTGAGGATCTCATTTTTTGCAGTGTTGTGGCGTCTCTCGTCTATGTCACTGGGTGTTTTTGGGCTTTTTTCCAGAAAAGCTGAATGCTCCTGAAGCATTAACCCTTTAATGCCACATTCACACAATGCACAGACGACAGCCCTTTAAACGAATGCACTCTCTTTCCCCTCCGTCTCTGTCTGACCACAGCACACTCATGAATGCACTCTCTCTCCCCTCCCCTCCGTCTGACCACATCACACTCACGAGTGCACTTTCTGACCACTCCCCTTCGTCTCCGTCTGACTACAGCGCCCCCACGCATGTTTGTAGCATAGACTCACTTATCACGTGTTTGAAACGGCGCCGGACACGGTCGTGTTTAAACGCCACATAAAACACACTGTAAAAACAAGACCACATGAGTACAGGTTACTCCAGAACGTCACGCAGTTTTGAGGGATTCGTCGATATGATACTGGCGCCGATACCAAAACATTTGCTGGATCGAGTATCGGTTCCAAGACATTGATTAAGCTGATATTGCTCTAGGGCCTTTAATTGGGCGTAGTAAGGCCCAGAATGCCTCATGTTTGAACTTTGACCCTTATGAAGCTGTTCTGTAGTGATGGTAAGGACAAGTTACACAATTGGATCTGTTGTGTAAAAGTTATCTATGTTTTAAGGAAATAAGTGCCATTTCCATCCCTACACTGGTATCGACAGATGCTTAAAGTCAAATTATCGATATCGGTATCGGATCTGAAAGAGCTGGATCCCTGGTAGTTTTGACTGGTTTAGGTGAATTCACTTTTCAGAATTAGACTCGACTCAAACTCAACTTTTTTTAGTTTTTTATTGCACACAAAAACACCCATCTAATATTAATATTTTTGGATGATTTCAAGTGCCATTTTCAGACTGACACAAAATAGTGGCATAAAATTCAAAACATCGGAGTCGAAGCCCATATGAATAATTATATCTAAACTTGTTCAATCATTTTACCTTATCCACTTTGTCTTAGTATGTTTTATTGAGTATAATACAAATATTTAAAAAACACTGTATAAACACAAAAGATGGCACACCCATTTTTCAATGAACTTTGACCTTTCACCCTACATTAGAGTGGTCCTACACTGTAAAAATATATCTACAGACTTACAATGACTTAAGTTTTGACAAGTTAAGATTTATTTACTTATATGGACCTAGATTATTAAAATTTTGTATACATTGTTCCTCATTTCAGGCTCATCTTCCATTCGGGTGAGAGTCTAATGGAACCATTTGGAGCAGGTTCTGTTTGTCGTGCGTCTAAACGAGTCAAAACCAGATCCATTTTCTGGAGATAGTTTCATTTTTTGCAGTGCACCTGAACATTCCGCGGCGCTCTCCGTTCTCTTCGTCACATTCCGCCATGTTGGTTTTTTCCCATCATGCACCAGGTGTGGGAAGGCGCTGACTTCATGTTGCCTCGGACTACAATGCAATGCAATCCTGGATCTCTCTCCCCTGCATAACGCCCCCTATCTGTCTCTGCAAAAACTGATATATCTGCTTGAGTTAAAATGACTTGAATTCAGAAGATTGGCTGATTTGAGTAGTTTTGACTTGATTGATATTGATTGACTTGATATTCTAAAGTCCTTAAAATGGCGCCTCTAACAGGAAACTGAAGCCTGTGATGAGCAGTGTTTGTGACAGGTTTTAATATTCACTATAATATATATTTCATACCAAAGGAATCTGCCCCAAAGTGAACATGTTTTGGTGTTACTGAACTTAGAATTGTTGGTATTTTATTACATCATTTAATGTATTATTATTATTATTATTGTCTTAAATATGAAATATTTATTTTAACCTAGTCAGAAATATGAATGTTTTTCTTTTATCTTCTCCTTTGAGTATCAACTTTATTTTTATAATTACAATTAATATTATTTTAAATTTTATTTCCCTCATGAAATTCTTCAAATCAAAAAACAAAATAAATATGAAATATATTAAAACAATTATAATCTAGTAAACTACAAATTTTCAATACAAGTCATTTTACCTCCTGTTCAGAATGTGATCTCTTTTGCAGCGCCTCGTCCTCCCTCTCCCTCCTTCTCCCTCCCTCTTCCTCTTCCTCACTCTTCCCTCTATCCTTCCCATCGTCTATGTCCTTTTGTTCCCTGTTACTGAACTTAATGAAGGCATATTAAAAAGGCAGACTATGCAAGCGGACTGCCGTGGTTACTGAAGGAGGACTTTACGTTACGGAGCATTACCAGTGATGTCACAAATGCAAACGACGCGGAAGAACTGAGAGGAGGAGGAGGGCGGCCATTTTGGGAACCACCTTAAACCTGTACAGAACTCTTTGTCTTCTTGAATGCATCATCAAAACATCATCCAACATGGCCGACGCCCGTAAGCGCCTGACGTTAGCGGGCGCTAGGCTAATATTGTACTGGTCTGTCTGTTTTTGAAGCATGCATTTGGTATCATTGTCACTTTTTATGTGTTGGTAACTCATTTAGACAAATACTACCACTGCAGTTGTGCTCTTTCAGCTCCTGTTCATGATATGTACCCTCACGGAAGCCCCCGCCGTCCTGTTGAAGTCCCTAAGATGTCCGCACAGCTCTCGTTCCACGCTTTTCGACCCTGCCGCCAAATACGACTCAACAAAATGGTGTAAAAATGAACCTGTCTGGAGCCCATCGTTTGTCCACGTGTCCGGCCATGTTTCATTCAAATGTCGTGTGAGATGGTTTCATAGAAGGCAAAACACTTATGTGATAATAACAGAGTATATTCTATTTATCAAAAATTATAAAAATGTAAAACACTATTTATGTACAGCTCGCCTTGTAACGTCACATTTTTATGTTTGTTTATTTATTTATTTATTTATTTATTTAAATCCTGCTTTTGTAAAGAGAGGGACACAAAATGGACGCGCTTGTATATTTATTATGATTATGATTATTCTGATTATTATAATTCTTTCTCTCACCGGTGCTCCCATGGATGAAAGACAGTTGCACATCGTCCAGCATATCCCAAAGGCTGAGTTTTCTGTCTGAATGAACAGCCGCCGTGCGACAGAGAGGAGTTACTGAGACGTAAAGGAGACGTGTTTTGGCTTAATGGGCTTTTTTGCGTTTTAAAATGATGTTTATAATGTTGTTGGACATGTTTTCAGCCACTCTACACTGCAAAAAATGTCTAGGTTAGAATGGGGTGGATGATATGTCATAAAAACCCAGTGTCATATTAATATCATGTTAACTTTCAGAGGTAACTGAAGTTCTATGAGCGTCCTCTAGGGGTCCCGCTTCACTGTGATTGGTTAAATCCAACTATCACTGACCAATAGGAGGAGCTGTTGGGGAGAAGCGTGTGAGTTTCACCATTACGATTTCACCCCTCAAACGCTCTAAACTACAAAAATGAATATAAAAACACAAATATATCTCTGAAATAATGTTTTTCTTTTTTTTTTATCACAATATTATCAAAAATGTGATGTCATGTGAGTTAGTTTTGGCTTTAAGAGGCAACTAAAACTCTATCCTCTTCTTTTGACAGTTCACACTTGATTGTGATTGGTTAAACCCAGCTGTCATGTTATGTGCGTTAGTTTTGGCTTTATTCTTATTTACATTTTTAAAAATTTAATGCAAGATAAACAAACAACAACCAATCATATACCGTAGTGACAGGTGTTGAGAAGACATACCAAGACATGAGTTGGCAGTTTTGGCTTTCAGAGGTAACTAAAGCTCTGTCTGCTTCACTGTGATTGGTTAACTCCAGCCGTCACTTCACTCACTGACCAATACGACGAGTGGGTGGGAAATATGTCTTAGTTTGAGCCGAGAGCTGTTTTAACTCTCACTGAATCAGGATATCGAGAGAGGGATCATGAGCTAATGTTATTCACCTTCTCCCTGATGTTTCTGTTGTCCTGGTGGGACAGAGGTGTTTAAAAGCCTCCAGAGAATCAGGTTTTTGAGCCGAAACTTCTCCCAAATTCGCCATTGAAACGAACGGGATTCCCTCTTAATCGGAAGAGCCAGCACAAAGACAGCGCGGTTTGGAGCGTTTTTGGGTCAATAATCATATAAAACAACTCTAATCTACATGAGTTTGGTTAAAATGGTGTGAATTCAAAATATGTAACTGATTTGTCGTTTTGAAAAGTTTTATTTGGTTACAAGATCAACATTTTAAGTATGAAATTCGAAACAAGCTTACACCTTGAACTGGTGCTTACGCTTGAACAAAATAGTAGTATTCATAGTGTTTGTAGTATTCGCAGTATTTGTAGTATTTGTAGTATTTGTAGTAGTAGTTTATTTTCTTCAGTCATTAACTTAGAACTTAATACAAACATCTTTAAAAAAACTATAACTGCATGGGCTGAGGCTGGAGTCAGAATGTTAAAAATACTCAAATTACTCAAATCAAGAATCGTTATTTATAATTATATATTTTTATTTGTAGTCCGCAGTGTAAACCCATGTCCATCCATATTCTCTTTTTTGCAGTATACTAACGCAGTTGAAATCCACAACGGCTCCTCTGGGTTTTTAAAGTCCATACAAACATCACCGTATACTTCAATGCACAAATGGTAACCGTGCTGCTCTATGACCACTTCAAACATGCTTCAGTTCATACTATTGCCACACGAGGGCGCCAGAGTAATCCAAGTGTTCAGATGCAATATGAACAAAAACTTGCACAGCATCACTGAAAACGTAATATTTTTAAGTTAAAATGATTCAAGAACTTTTTACTTGTTTTGAGTTTTGAAATGACAAAACCAACGGAGCACTTTTTATCCCTGAATTCAAGCAACTTAAGGTTTTATTTTTTATTTTAAGTTCCTATGGTAGATTATTTACCTTGACAAAAGACGCGTAAACTGCCTTATCTGTCTGAAGAGAGGAGCTGGCTACAAAACACAGTAGGTCAAATCAAGATATAAGTTATATAAGTGAATCATATTGTATTTTTTGCAGTGTTTTCCATACATAAACATTATTTTCACTTCAACGCAAAACGCCAACGCAAAAACATCTGAAAAAGTTTATTTAAGCCAGAGCACGTCTCCTTTAACACTACTGTAAATACTAGGAGCTGGAGTTCCTTATGCAAAGCGGGTTTTGAGCAACGTGACCAGAGCCGGAGCCCGCAGCAGTGCACAGCCTCCAGATGGTGGCGCTGTTTAGGCTGCTCTCGTGGATCTGCCCTTATACTGCCATGGAGACAGATTTTACATTATTCATTTCCGCTGTAAATATGAGACTTTACCACGCACACGATCGAGCTGTTCCCAGGACAGAGAACGCAGCCTCAAACTGTGCGGAAACGAAAAAGACCAAAAAAAAAGATAAAAAAGAGACTATTAATATATAAAATAAAGAGTTACCTGCCTGTTACTTAAACGATAATTAAATATATCTATACGAGGAAGCTCACACCTGTAAACTGTAGACTAAACTGTATGGAACCTACCAGAATCTAACGGGAATAAGTCCAACACCTTTTGTCTGTATGAAAGAAAAAATACAACAAGTATTCTACAATAATAACTTTGACAAAGTCTGTGGAGTCTGGGTCTTTTGTTCAAACATTAACTGAAGGTGCACTGTGGAACTTTTCAGGTGGGCGTTTCCATGGAGTTTTTAATGCTCTGCCAAGAAAGTTCTACAGTAAGGCATTAAAGGTCCTGTATTACGCAAAATTGACTGTTATGAGCTTTGTCGTGTTATAATGCTGTTATCTCCTCAAAAACAGAGTTGTGTTTTGTTTCAATCACACATGTTTGATTGACGCTTTATTATTAGTCTGTTCATCTCCAAAGCCCAAAATGCTCTGCTCCACCTTGTGATGTCATGAAGTGGTAGTTTTCACGTGAACAGCTCCTTTTACCTTTAGTTCAGTAGAGATTGACAATTCCAGAGCTGAAATGATCCAAATGATTCTAGTGAAGGTGTGTGGAGTTTAAAAACACAGTGGAGCACTTCCTGTATTGCCACATGACACAAGGTGGAACAGTTATAGCTGAGTTACAGATCAGATCTTTGACGAGGCGAGCCTCCTTACAGACAAAATACGTTTTTCACTGTATAAAACGCCTGTAATTGAAAAAATGCCTTGATAAGTTTAATTCCATATTGTGGAACATTCCAGGCATACAAGTAACACCCACCAGAAAAGTTACATAGTGCACCTTTAATCTTCTGTAACAGGTAAATGTAAAATGAATTCAACGTCAACTCACTGATGTAGGTTCATTTAAACATTACGCTGAGATACACGATCTGATTGTACCAGTGCATGCTATTGTTGTGTCCCAGGGCAAGACACTTTCCTAGTATGGTACTGCCGATTGTGCAGTTTGGCAGTCTTACTTCTGTCCGTTAGCCCCCAGGCAGGTGTGGGTGTTGTAGTAACTAATGCCATGAATAATCCACAAGTGTCTGGACAAGAGTGAGATGTGAACACACACCTCTCCAACACTTAATGAAGATGTGAATCTGATCAACAGAGACGCTCCGGGTTCCAAATAGGCATGATTGACAGGTGGATTAGCCAATCAGGGACATACGTTGGTTGTCTCTATTGGAGAAGGGGAAAAAATGTCACATGGGGCTGAAAAACATGGCGAATTTCTGCACAATAAGTGAGAGAAGGTCTGAGGTGAGATACGTTTGATTTTATTTGTAAATCACAGGGGACCAATGAGCTCGTTCGCTTTACATGCGTCACTAAAATACACAGATCTGACTGGACGATGACGTTTGACCAGGTTTGAGGCGCAGTGGAGGACGTGGGACCAGACTCATATCTGTATAAAACATATAGAGAGTCAGTCTGGATTTGCCAGGCAACATAAGGATTTTTTTTTTTTTTTTACATTTTGCCGCCTTTTGGGTTATTCTCTATAACAACTGTAGCATTGGTGCGGTTGTATTTCAGACCTAAAACCTGTTAAAGTTGTAAAGGTTGTAAGAAATCTAAACTAGAACTACTCTTATGAGCATTTGTGTAGGTCCAGTGCTTTATCTTATTCATGCTCTAGCTCAGTTTTACAACAGAGCGTACTTAAATAAAAAATATATATATATGTGGGCGCTAAACTTTCAACTGGGGTTTATGCACTATGAAATACTGTGTCTTTTAGCCCACCATCACCACACTATCATCAGTATAAGTACTTAGAAGGGAAACTGCAAGCATTTGAGTTTGTTTAGTAAATAATGAAGTACAGATCCTCACACATCTGCTCAAGAGCGAGGGATGGCACATCAGTTATCGGTGATATCAGTATCCAAAACTGCACAAAAAATACTCGATAAAAACTAGTGACCCAAAAAACTGCTACTAAGTGTAACGAGTAAAATACTTGGAAATGCAACTTAAACAGGCCTAAGTGCATTATTATAAATTCATTAAGATTTAAAAAAACAAAAACATTTTTCCTCTTTTGGGTTGTTCTGTAGATCCACTATGACACTGGTGCTGGTGTAGTTGTATTTGTATTTGAGACAATGTAAAACTCTGTAGAAGTCCTTTTACACCTGGTTTAGATCTGGTGGCTAGATCCTATTGTTTTTTGTTTGTTTTTTTCAGATTCTAAACCTTAATGACGTCGTACTCCCGGACGGGGGCTCAAGAGACAAATTTCCCCATTGATTACACTGCACTTTGCCATGAAATATCCAAAATTCACAAATGTTGAACCTGATCATTTCTTATCAGTGACGAGAGCCAAGAACTCACTGTACAACAGAGAGTGTGGTGATGTCATCTGAAGCACAGCAGTTCATAAAGAAATCTAAACTACATCTATTACTTTTGTAGGTCCAGGGCTTTAGTTTATTCCTATGTCAAGATTCATGTTCACCATTTAATTAATTATAAACAAAATAAACGAGGGATGGTGTGTAGGCGGATTTCTCCCCGTACTGGCATCGGTCAAATACTGAAAAATTAGCCGATATTTAGATCAATACATTTCACTGTTTTTACAATAGCGATAAGTTAATTTGTGAACTTCATTATAGCTCAGCATAAATGTGGACTGTATTCTGAATTTTAAAAGGTTAATGTGGGAATCGGGCACAACAGCAAGACAAGAAGTATCAGATATGAACTCAAAAAACACATACTGGACCATCCCGATGAAAAACTTAAAAACAAAAGTATTATTCTAAATCTGGGTCAGTATTTTTGCAGTGTGGGGCACAGGCCGTAGTGTGAGGGCAGTTTCCATGTTTACTGTAGTGCACGTGCTTTGTGCTTGTGACGTTTGAGGGTTGGGGATAATTCAGGAGTGGGGTTTATTCTCACTTTAATCTCCAGGGGGCAGACTTCTACTTTTCTTAGATCTTCTGCAGAGAACAGGGGAGGGGTGTGTGCAGAAATGTACCCAAAAGTAGTTTATCAGCTCAATTAAAAGTAGTGGTAGAGAGTCCCAGCCAGTGTGTGCTGCTTTTGTGTCCTTGGGCAAGACAGAACAGAAAGAATTAACCCCTGCAGAAGAATCAGGTCTCTGTCTCGTGTATCAGCCCATTAACCAGCAAATAAGATTATAATAAATGGAAGTGGAAAAGTGGTTACAATTCTCTAAAACCTCCACTTTATATTTAGTTTCAGCTTTCTGTTTATACGTGCCATTTTGAGGACTTTTGACTATTCAAAAGATACAATATTCTGCCTTGAAATGTTCATTTCTATGGTCTGAGCACATGGAGTCTGCAGTCAGGAAACACAATATTAAGCAAAACTGTATTACAGTTCACCTTTCGTGGCCTTGCTGTTTCATAGTTCAGCTTGACCAATTTACATAAGAGTTCGATCACAGTGTGACTCTTTAGTGCTGTATGTTTACAAACAGAAAAAGACGCCTGCACCAAGGCCTTCAGTGGAAAAAGACACTACGGAGGAGCAGTGTCGGGACGAAGAGGCGCGGTCAGAGGAACTGTGAAATAAACGTGAGTCACTATTAATTATTTCTTACGTGTCCAACCTCGTAGGTTGATCATTAAAATTTAATTTGTTACAGTACTTCTAAAAGCTATCATTTTTATTTACAGTATAGGAAAACATTTCTAGTTTTATTTCTCAAACAAATGCTTGGGACTGAAATCAGGCCTTGATCTTTGGTTTTGTTCTATAATACTATACTAAAACTCTATGAAGGTTTGAACTTTGAGTATTTAAACAAGAGAAAAATGTGAGAAAATGTTAGTACCTGTCTGAGAAAAGTGTATAAAATGTGTGATGAGGGGTTTTACAGCCGCAAAACATATATAACTGTAAAAAATAAAGCTGACAACTACGCAGATTTATTGCGGGTTATTTTTAGAACATAACGCCCACAATAAACAAGGGACTACTGTATTTCAAAGTTGGAGTAAAAATATAAATTTGTTGGAATTTAGAGCAGCCGTTTAGGTTTACTGAAGTGTTTGTAACTGTGTAATATGTAAAATACAACAGCTCAGGTTTTGATGTGAATCCTGGGCTTTTAGTAATTACATTAATGATTTTTTTTTTTTTTTTTTTGTCCCGGCGCAATCGTGTTACGACTTGACCAACCTTACAGGCCCTATGTTACACAGACTTGACTCTTATGAATTTTAAACTGTGTTATATTACTTTATTTTTCTTATATTTAACCAAGATTAAGATTTTTTTTTCTTCATGCAGTGTTGGGGGGGAAGGCAACAAAGTACAAGGAGTAAAGTACTGTAGAATCATTTTTAGGTATCTGGACTTTACTTAAGTACATTTCACAGTGGGTGCTTTTTACTTTTACTTGACTACATTTGAGAGCAGTATCTGTACTTTCTACTTCACTACATTTTTTTAAATGGACTGAAAAGTAAAAAGTACTTCTCATATGATTTGAGGGGTTGTTTGTAGTAACATCCTGACTAAAGTTTTCGAGTTCAAGCATCGGCTTTGAGAAAATTAAAATAAATACACAAAATTCATAAGAAAAATGAAATAGATTATTCAATACCTCTACATTTAACACCAACAAATGAACAACACTTTTACTCTTTAAGAACATATTTAAGCATATTTACTTTAATACTTTTAGTCAAGTAGATTTTTTCATGTGATACTTTTACTTGAGTTCCCTTTTACCTCAGTATATGTACTTTTACTTAATTAACAAAACTGAGTACTTCATTCACCCGGGACAGTTTCAAAACCTGTTTAAATCAGATGACTGACAATGCAGTAACATCATGTGACCACCGTGAGGAAGAGCGCTAGTGAGCACACCAGACTGTCAGGGACGAAAACAAACTAACCCTTGGTCTGGAAAAATAATCTATTCAAATAACTATTGTAAAATCATCTGACCCTCACTGGACTAAACACAAGCCTTTTGACCATGAGGCCCTAACGATGATTAATGTTACGTGTAAACTGTCATCTCCACTGGGGGCTTAGTCTGTAATGACCCTAGAGCACATTTCACTGTACCTCTCTAAAGTCAAACTTGTATTGCAGTTATAAGCATGATTTCTGTATATATTAATTTGACCCACTGATTTTTAAACCTTTCAGTTGCAATCGGAAATATTCATCAAATACGAACCCTCGAAAACTGTATTATTGTCGACTACTGCCCCTTTAATGTGATATTTTAGTAGTTTATTTTATATAGTCCAACCTGATAAAATATTATGAAGAAAGCTTTATATTAACACTTGTGTGATGAGGCAGCACACGGTGGAGGCCTCTGTTCAGTTGCTACACTGTCTAAGGGCCTGTATGTGTGGAGTTTACATGTTCTTGTGTAGATTTGCTCTATTGTTAAAAACATGTAAAATAGGGCCCACTCTTGAGGACTCATGCAAAAATTTGATTATAATTCTAAACTTTTCCTTTTGACATTTATGTTTCAGTAGCGTGTTCTTTAAGCATTTATTTACATGTCCACCACATCAAGAACTTGGGGATGAGATGGTGGAAGGTTTTATGAAGCTTACAGGGCCCATATTATCACAAACAGACCGGGAGTTGTGTTTTGTTTCATTCACATGTTTAACTCACAAACCCTGCAGATTTATTTACTGAGTTCTCTCAAACAGAAAATACTGTTCCACCTTGTGATGTCATTAAGTGGTAATACAGAAAGTGCTCCACTGTGTTCTTAAACTCCATACACCTTCACTAGAATCATTTGAGCCCTGGAATTGCCCATCTCTACTGAACTAAAGGTAAAAAATGTCAACTACCACGTCATGACATCACAAGGTGGAACAAAGTATTTTGTAGACAGACTAATAATAAAGGATTACACAAACATGTGTGAATAAAAACAACTTCAGGTTTGTTTTTGATGAGGAAACAATATGGCTTAAAGCTTATAAAAGTCAATTTTGTGTAATGTAGGACCTTCTACAAGGTCCTGAGTCTGAGAAACAGATCAATTTTCAAGGCAAAACAAGTGGCTTACAGTCACTGGATCTATACTAGCATTAAACAATTATGATCAAAAAATATAAAACTAAAGTCAAACTCAAAATTTAAGAACCAATTTTACATCATGGTCAACATTAATTCCCAAGTCTGAAACACATCCCTCCGTTTTGTTTGTTCCACTGAGACAATCCTCATCGGGGGATTTCATATTTCTGATTGCAATTGTAGGTTCTGTTCTATCAAGGACCACATCATCTTAACTATTGATACTTTGCAGTATCATGTCACGCTGGGGGTGTTCTACCTGTCTGTCTGTGGCAGAATGTTCAACGGTTACCAGAATAACACAATATCAGCATCATCTAAAATCACTGCCAAAAAGTTTTAAGATAATCTGAAAATACAAGAAAAAAAAAAACATACAGAAGGGATTTAAATGGCATATTCTCAGGAGCCTGTGATCAATCCGAGTGTTCATGGTCCTGTTCACGAGTTTGATTTTACACAAAAAATGAGCGACTAACTGAAAAACTGCTGGCTAATGCTAACTAGCTTCTGACTAATTTTATGTTTGAGACTTGTTTAACAGCACAAATCAGCTCACCTGATGTAGCTCCAGCTACAGCAGTTCTTTATGGTCAGATTGTGTTAAAACAAACCAACATTAAAGTCTAACTTGAGTAACAGGGCTTCAGATTTAACAGTGCCTTCAGTTAGCATCACACCCCCAGGGAATGTTGATGACATCACCTGCAAAGTATCAATAATCCAAATTCATGGGGACTAGTTCATCTCCCTTTGCCCCACTGAGCACTTTCTTTGCCTTTAAATGAGTTTGGCTTTGAACCTTTACCAGGCTTGACCCAAAAGTTGAGGTTTTTAGATCGTAATGGGACCTTGCTGTTCAGAAAGAGAAAAAGAAAAGCATTAATATCAAGGATCAAACCAACAGTTGTAACTCAAACATTAAGCAAAATATTTATTCTTTTTTTTTTACATACTTTTGTTCATCATAAACATTACGTAATCAAAATTATATACAGTACAATCTATAGAGCATCTACACAGGCCATTACATTAACATATGTACAAGCTTTGGCTCTTAAAATTGAGCTTATGTTGAGCTGTGAAATGCAAAGAAAATAAAAATTACAGATACCGTTGATACCGATACTACCTTAAACAATTACCCAGGCCCCGGGCGATGCTCCACAGGCTCCTCCATCTGCTCCCACTTTAGCATAAAGAAAGATAGGGGGCGCTAAATCAAATGTGTTCTCTCTTAAACTGGTGCTGATTCACAAAGAGATTCAACTTCGTAAATTATATGTACAATTTCGGTTTTGTGTCCTGTGTTACACAAAAACATACTTGGAATTGTGTTTTGTTTCATTCACACACATTTGAGTAACACTTTATTAATTTCCCTTTATCTCCAAATCTCAAAATCCTCTGTTCCACCTTGTGATGTTATAAAGTGGTAGTTTAAGTTAACGCCTCCTTTTACCTTTAGTTCAGTAGGCAATTTTCTAGGGCTGAAATTATCCACGTGATTCTAGTGGAGCACTTCTTGTTTCACCACATGACATCACAAGGTGGAACAGTGTTTTCAGTTTGAGAGAAGAACAGTCTAAATGTGCAGGGTTTGTGTGTTAAACATGTGTGAATGAAACAAAACAACTCCAGGTCTGTTTGTGATGAGGAAACATAATAGATAAAACAAAACAAAAAAAAACAACAAAAAAAACAAAAACAGCACAATTTGGGCCCTTTAAGGTTTTAAAATAATTCTTTGTTTACTCTTTGTGGATCTTCACCATTTTTATATTTTATACAATTTAAACTGGCTAAACTAGCTTCACTTAACTCAAAACAAAAGCATTCAAGGCATTATCAATAGCTGTATGAACTTAAATGACTACAGCTCACTGCTAAACTTCCTGTCTCTTTCAAAATAAGAGTCTTCAGTCCGATCCTTACCATGGACTCAGGCAGGAAAAGGCGATCAGACTGGCTCATCTCGCTGCGCCCATCAACCAAAACCTAGAAGAAACTGTCAACAAGGTTTAGCAGTAACGAGTACTTAAAAAAAAACTAAAAAAAAACTTCATTCACATACAAATAGGCTGCGTTCAAGTGATGCCAGCACATTGTAGAAACCTTATGGTTTGAACAGCTGAAATCTACCAGAAGCCATAAGATTAATATGACAAGTTTGTGGATCCAATCCCAAACACATAAGGTATAAATCAGAGTTACACAAGCCCCTGCCCTCCATCTGAAACAATGACATCAAATTCTAAAACATGAACGCAACCTATTTTTTTTGGTTTTGTCTGTTTTTCCATCTCTAAACTACAAGACGTCTTTACACAGCTCTTTAAGTTCAGTCTCAGTATCACAAAAGAAGATACGGTAAGTACTTGACCCTACATTTTGAGTGCCGCGCTGGCGCTCTCTGAACACTTGGGGCAGAATTCCACAGACACATGATCCCTGTCCACGTGTAGGCACACCCCGCCTGCCGCCGCACCCCTCTCCTCCACACGCACCCTTTTCTGCGGCAACGCGTAGTCGTGGTCGCTGGGGTCGTTGGTGGCTGCCTGGAAAAGCGAGGAAGATAGTTTCATCCCGTTCACACCGCTGAGCCTGGCTAACAGCTGTGCTAGCGTGCTCTCGTTGGCTAGCACCGCACGCAGGTACCTGGTCTCATCCTCCAGCTCCTCCACCCGCTTCATTAGCTCGGAATTCTCTCGTTTTAAAGTGGAATTTTCCGAAGACAGTCCCGTGACTTTCCGTTCCAAATTGCTCACGTATTCTTTCTTCTTTATCCGATTCAACCTGGCTGCAATGGCATTTTTGTTTAACCCGTGGCTCTGGTTACTCTTCCTCATCTTCAAATCTGTCTCTCTTCTTTCAGGAGAAGAAGCAGATGAAACTTCCCGTCCGGAATCTTGCTCTGTGCCATACATTCTGAACTCTTCCAAGTCCATATCAAACAGAGGGGAAGTGGGGTCTCGGTCCACGGTCCATTTAAACTCTCTAAACAGCTCGTCCAGTTCGATTGTGGTTGCGTCTAAATCCTCCCCTGTAAACGTTTCGGTGGGACTCATTTGGCTGTCGCACACTTCCACCTCCACTGGCTGCTCCTCGCTCACCTGCAGCATTCGGCCTCTTCGTCTTGTGATCATAGTGATTGATTTTGAGATTTTGTAGATGTCAAACAAGATTTATTTCCCTGCAAAACAAAACATTTATTGTCAGTTTTGTTGAGACTGTAGTGGCACTGGCAACAACAACTTTTAATTACCAATTAAATACTGAATCTAATCTATAAAGCTAGAGTACACAACTTTCTGGGAGATCATATGTCACCTGCATGACTCCATAGAAACAAATCCATCCATCTTTGAACATTTTCTGTGGAGATGGACATGTTTTAGGCCATATTGTGGAATATTTAGGCCAAAGGACCAACATTTCCATAGAAACAAGCAGGAGGCCAAATACGAGTCAGGTTTGTAGAGATCCAAGTCTGGTCAGAGTAAGGATGTTCTTCAGTGCAATAAAAACAACCAAATTTTACTTTTGATATTATGTTTTATGTTTATTTAATACTTTTTAGGCCTTTTTTGCAACGTAATTCTGTTCAAAGTATATTCTAATTGTGAAATAGATTTAAATCCATTTCAATTATTATTTATCTTTTTTGTTTTGTCGCAACACTGCAATTTTAACATTGTCGGACAAATTTAGGTTCTATAGTTTGGAATTTACAGTTATGCAGAACTTCTAGTGTATTTTTAGTCTTACGATTTCACTCTAGTGTTCCCCATTCACAAAAAAAACAACAAAAAAACAATAGGTAATTTTGTGTTAAGCAATATTATAGTTGCATAACGGCCATAACGTTGCTTCCTGCGCTCCATGAGGCAACGTTTAGGCTCCGAGTTTACTTTGTCACATAGGCCTTTTAGCCAATTTAAACAATATAGCGTTGATAAAGTGAGCATGTAGACACCTTTTCAATATTTAAAGCTACGATGCATCAAGTAAAACTAAGTAAAAGTAGATAAAAATGAACCTACATGTGACTTTTTAAAAATGTACCGAGCTAGCATGCTAACAAGAGGTCAGAATGCCGCGTTTCTTTCGACGCTTTCAAAATATCCGTGCGTAATACCTTTCCAAATCCTCTTTGGTGCTTACTCCTGGTTTAGTCTTTGTCTATACTTTGTTTAGACCCTATTTGGATCTAATTCAATAAAATTAATAGTGTTTTGGACCTGATTTACGTCACGTTTAGTCTTGGTTTCGGTTCTGTTAAGTTTGCATACAAGATTACTGACATTCTGCGATATCGGCTGCATTTCTGTTGCCTTTTTTCGGAATTTTACCTATTTTTGATGCAGAATTTGCGGTAACTGCCCGAGAACAAAAGGCCACAAGGCGCCAGACAGAGCGCATGACGCAGCTACTTTCCAAAACTCACACTTACCGCTACAAAACCAAAGAAAAACTCAAAAACAGCAGGCGCTACGGCCCTGAGCTGTGCGTGGGGTTACGTGCTCAAAAATGTCCCGTGCAGATCCAAAAAGCAGAGTAAAAATGTAGAAATGTTTGTAGAAATGGCGGAGAACAAAACCCGACGTCCTTCTCCGTGGCTCGCCTGTCTCCTCTGCTGCTGTGCGTAAACTGCGTAATAGGTCTAGATCCACGGCGGCTCTGCGTAAAAGGCGCAGTGCCACAAAGGGCTTATGTTGCGACTACTGGAGCGGAGGTCACATATTCCCAGTGTCGGGGTTGGACATTGACTAATGGTTTCTCCTCTGATAAAACAACTTTAGTGTTACAAGCCATATTTTTTAACATAGGAATGCAACATTTCTGGTATAACCCATTTTTTTTTATTATTTTTACAAAGATTTTGAGCTATATTTGCCCCTGTGGAAAACTTTGGTATATTTTACTTAACCCCAAATGTTATTAAGTTATCTTTATCTGATGTGTTTTTGTTATGTTCAGTATTCACCTTATTTTGTATTTTTTTATTATTTGAACGTGAACTATAATGCGTCGGATTTTTTTTTATTATGGACTGTAGATATTTACATTATTATTTCACTAAAAGAAATTGAAATATAACAAACAGACATTACATGTACATTACGTACATTATCATGGGCATCTTCATACAAGCGTTTGTTGCTCAGAGGTGTGTTGTAACTTTTTAACCTCCTAGGTCTAGGACCTGAGCACATTTTGGGTTGTCTTGGCCACAATGCAAATTTTTAGAGGAAGAACAGCATACAAGAACAGCAACAATGCAAAACAGTTAAATTTAGAATATTTTTAAGAGTTTAGAATGTTCAGATTATTATTATTATATATATATTTTTTGTAAAAAAAAATGCTCCTGCTCCTGTCAGCAGCACTTCACATGAGACATTATTACAAGAGGCACAGTTGTTGTTTCTCATTTTGTTTTTACATTCATTACAAATGTTGCTGTGTTCAGGCATTAAATATTTTTTGCAAATTCAAATGTTTTGTGAAAATAGTTAAAATGTCCACATATGAGGACATTTGTTTTACATCACTTTTCTTAGAAACTACATTATGTAAAAAGATAATTCTTTATTTTTACACTCATCAGGTCCCAATCAGCCCAAATAACAAAGAGAAATTAAAAAAGCATGTCATGCAAGAGCTGAAGTCTTAGGAGGTTAAAGAAAATTGTAGTAACTTTTTTAATCAAATTGTCCTTCTCTGACCCCATGCTTTTACTCCTACTCGAGTAACAGTACTCTTACTTGAGTAAAAGTTGTGGTTCCTCTTCCCTCTGTGAGTGAGTCTAAAGTGACTTGAGCTTTATGTAACAATATGAAATGATTCAAACATTTGTGTTTCTTGCAGCTCCTTCAGATATGATTTAGTTTGGCTCATTTGTGTGTCTGTCCTTTCAAAATAACAGATTTTGTGCATTATTTCATGTGTTGTCCTTACAGTTACATCAAGTTAAAATAATGAATCAGGTTCAGGCAGTTACTCTTTGTAGTTTCCCTAAATACCTTTTACTTTTGTCTTAGAACCATGAAAAAGTACATTTCCTCTATTGTGTTGTTGGCATTAGTCACAAAATCTTAAGTCAAACTGCATCAAAAGAATAACAGTTTATTACTTACATCTTTGACAGTTTGAAACATTAATTTGCACCAGTTTTTTATAATTACAGATAAAATTCACGGACTATGGAGGAGGTACATTCAGAGAGATCGCAAAGTGCCACAAATGCAGAAACCAAGAGCACAGAAAGGCAACACAATCAGAGGGTCTCATACAGAGGGGCAAGGACCGGGACAGATCTAATGTAGCCCTGCTTTAGTTCTGGTTTAGTCCTGGTTTAATCCTGGTTCAGTCCTGGTTCGGTCCCAGTTCAGTCCTAGTTTAGTCCTGGTTCACCCTATTTAGTCCTGGTTTAGTCCTGGTTTAGTCCCGCTCCTTCCCATTAGCTGGAGACCCCCTGTTCATGGGGCAGTGATGTGATGTAAACACAGGTCAAACATGTCTGAACATGTTTAGGAGGTAAAAGACAAGCCACATTTAAACCTTAAAAAATAAAATAAAATTCACAAAATTTTGTCTAGTGAGAATTTCATACATTTTCTAGTGGTTTTGAGGATTAGGTCGTGTTCACATTTTAAAATTGCATGTCCAAATTCAAGGATGGAGATGGAGAACAGGGCCATTACAACACAAGAATCAGTCACAATTTATGAATGAAATCTTAAAAAGAGGTGTTTTAATTCTAAGGAGTATTAACTGTAACACGTTACATATTTAGATCACCATGTTTCCTTTTATTGTTTTGAAAATGTTATATTCGCACAAAACAACGTATTAACATGTTTAGTAACTGTCAGTTTTGTTTTTGACGCACCCCATGCTAAGTCACTCCCCCTTCAGAGCTCTATCACAACAGAATCAACGTGCATCCCACTAATGGAACTACTGCACATCACATCAGGTTTGTGAAGCTGGAGTGTATTGTTTTGTATACAGTGGTCCCTCGTTTATCACGGGGGTTACGTTCTAAAAATAACCCGCAATAGGCGAAATCAGCGAAGTAGTCAGCTTTATTTTTTACAGTTATTCTATATGTTTTAAGGCTGTAAAACCCCTCACCACACACTTTATACTATAAAGTGTGTGGTGAGGGGTTTTACATATACACTTTTCTCAGACAGGCATTAACATTTTCTCACATTTCTCTCTTATTTGAAAGTTGAAACCTTCGTAGGCGCCTTTGTCGGTGCAGAACGTTTCATCGACATTGTGGGTTTTGTCGGGGAGAAAACAAATTGCAAACATACAGCACTTCAGAGTCACACTGTGATCCAACATTTATGTAAATTTGTCTGAACACATTCTGTACTGTACAGGAGACACGGCACGGAGGAGACTGATGGACAATGGTCTACAGTCCTTCAGCCAATCAGGACGCAGAACACAATGCACATTCATACACTGTAAAAAAAAAAAGTGCAAAATTTCACACAAAAAATCTGTGAAACAGTGAGGGCGCGAAAGGTGAACCACGATATACTGAGGGACAACTGTCCTGCTTTTGTATATGTATGATGTAAGCTTGTGGGCAGAGCCTTGGCCAAAATCTTACACAAATAGGGCCCAGCAGAGATCGGTAGATTACTCAAACGTGGATGACAACTAAAACTCTTCTTTTGCATAATACCCCCTCTTTAAACTACACAAATGAAAACTAAATGCCTTTTAATTATCTTAACAAATTTACCATATCCATTTTTTGGCCTAAAAGGTATACTATGTAACATTTTGAGTGGAGATTTTATTGCTTTGCCTGGAATATTCCACAGCATAGCATTAGACTGATCTTTCTTGCTGTCATCATAGAGACAAGCTACGTATCTGAACAGCAAGATACAGGTATGATCTGTGGAGAGGCACGTCCACTCGCAGTAAGACTACGTGTTTTTCAAAGTTTTTCTGAACAATAACACACCTTTTACCTGTTATTGTTATGTTTAATGCTATACTGCGGAACAATCCAGGGAAAGAAATAACATAATAACATACTGTCATCAATCACATCAGTGCGTTAGAAGAGTACAACCAGGATTTTAAGCTATTTGTGTAAAAATATTTAGATTTTTGTTTGAATTTTGTGCCAGTTTTTGTTTTCCTGTGGATAGGCCCAGTAATTACAGAGATAAACCAGGTCCACACAGTTGTAATCTGACAGTTATACAGCAAATTCCACCTGTGACGTCTGACCTCTGACCTCCAGCTCAGGTTGAACTAATTCTTTAAAATGAAAGTGAACACAAACTATTGATTTAAATGAGGCTGTCCATAATTACGTTCACTACACACAGAGAGTCTTTAATTTCTACAAAACTGCATCGATAAAGTGACCCAGGAAGAAGAGAAATGAAAAATACTGATTTTACAATGTCCAAGGTCCATTCTCCAACCACACCACCAACATCTGGGAGGGCATCTGACACACCACAACATCTGCAGAGTAACTAGAGACATTTGACCTGCCCCCATCTCAGTCTAACACTACAGGGACACAGGAGGATGGGAGGGCATCTGACCCACAGAGAGGGCATCTGACACAGCGATATAGGAGGATGGGAGGGCTTCTGGCACACAGGGGTACAGGGGGAGGACGGCAGGGCATCTGACACACATGGACATAGGAGAAGCAGAGGGCATCTAATCCACGGATATAGGAGGATGGGATGGCATCTAGCACACAGGGAGGGTACCAGACACACAGGATGAGAGGGCATCTGACTGACACACAGGGATACAGGAGGATGGGAAGGCATCTGACACACAGGTATTTGGTAAAATGAACTGATCGTCTGTATTGACATGTCATTTATGGGAGATGCCAGATACCAAACATAAAGCAAGTTTTTGTACAACGCCCTCAGCTAACACGGCCAGCCACAGCATCTGAGAAAAGCATGTTTAAAAGTTTTTAAGTAGTTTTTAAACTTGAATTTTCATGGCGTTGTTGTCTATTCTCTCCGTTTTAAGGCATACATACTTAATTTACACATTTTTTTTGGTTTAATCCCTGGTTTAGCCCTGGTCTAGTTGTTTTAGGGTCTTTTGACAGTTCACTCTTCACATTCAACACAATTGGAATTAACCTGGGACTAAACCTGGGACTATAACAGGACCGAACCAATTCTACACGAAAACTAAATTGGACTTAAACCAGGGCACCTTTAGTCCTGGTCTGGTCCTGGTCGAGTCCTGGTTTATTAGGCCCAGGACTATTGCAGTTGTATGGGTTTTTAATATTTCTTAATTTATACTAGATTTAGTCCCTGGTTTAGTTCTGATGTAGTCCTGGTGTAGTCCTGCTTCAGTCCTGGTTTAGTTCTTGTGTAGTCCTGGTGTAGTCCAGGTTTAGTCCTGGTTTAGTCCTGTTCAGTCCTGACTTATTCGCTCTCTGTGTAGAGACCCACTGCTCCTAACAGGTTTAACCCACAGACACTGGAGAATGGGTCAAATGTAGAGGACATATTTCCTTACGGGGATAAGAAAGTGTGCCCTAACTATAACCCCATTCTTGGTTTAGTCCTGCTTTAGTCCTAGTCTTGGTCTAGTCCTGCTTTAGTCCTAGTCTGGGTTTAATCCAGCAGGGGGCCGCGTGAGCAGAGAGCGCAGTATTTCTCATGATTTCATTGTCGTATTCGTGGTATTCGCTGGGGTAAGGGGTGATTGGTGTTTGAGTTTTATTTGAATGTGGTTAAAATGTGATACAGTCCATGACGTGTATCTGCAGTGTGTCCATGTCCGGAGCCTGGTACTTGCACTTGGGGCAGCAGAGGTCAGGAATGTCCTCTGACGCCGACGCCTGGTCACCCACGGCAACACCCTGACCACGGAACGACGAGGGGGGAGGGGCCGTGTGGAACGGGGGGAACCCGCCTGAAACACAAGGATATGTTATTGGCAAAAATGTAATATAATTTACTACTACTACCTGGGAGATTGCCAGATTTGGCCCTTGGTATAATTACATTTGGCCTGCGAGATCATATCAAATATGTATCAAAGCTGGCCCACCAGCCACAGCACCAGTATAATATATGCACCTCTAATACTACGAATCCCAGAATGCCTTGCAAATGTGTCGGCGCCGGCCCCTATCACTTCTGTAGACACTCTCTAGTATCTGCTATCTGTTGCCTCACTCAAATTTAATCCACCTCTTCTGAAAAACATGCAGATGTTGTTGAAATTTTTCAATAAATATTTAGTTTGGCTCACGACTTAGTCACAGTTCTTAATTTTGGCCCTCTATGAATTTAAGTTTGACACCCCTGGTCTACTGCATTAAAGACTGACAGGATCTGACAGGCAGAGGGCGCTGTTCCATAGTCTGGGCGCTGCCACAGAAAAGGCTCTATCAACTCTGGTCTAGAGCCTTTGGGCACAGCCAGCAGGAGCTGGTCAGCTGACCTTTGACCTCAGGTCCTGGGTAGAGTATAGGGCTGCAGTAACTCCCTCAAATAAAGAGGACCCATAGAGTGTCAGCAGACCAGCTGCAGCGTTCTGGTCATAATGTGTATGTCATTACATCATCATCAGCTCCACACAGTCTACTTTTAAATGTTTTGTATTCATTTATGTTTTAGCTTACAACTTAGCACAAGAGTAAAGATCATGTCTGTGAAGTATTGAGTTTAATGTCATTTATATATTTTATTATATAGTTATCGCAAATGTTCTCATTGTGATAAAAACTTTATGCCATATCACCCTGCCCAATCGGACAGGTCTGAGTCCCAGTTGCATCTGGCTTCAGTCGTGTTGAAACGTTGTTGAAGTTTTATAAGTTTCTGACCTGGAGCCTGAGGAATGTGCGGCGCCCGAGGGGGAAAATCATCCAAGTGTCTCAGCTTCATCACTTCAATCCGTGCTCTGAAACAGAACAGAGACGTTTAAAAGAGGTCACCAGAAGAGAGCGCTATACAGGCGTGTACAACACATCACCGGCAGAGAGCGCTGTAGAGGCGTGTACAAGCGGTCACCGGCAGAGAGCACTATAGATGCGTTTGCAACAGGCCACCATCATTAGCTTTAGCTATGCTCTATGTCGCTCTAGCGAAACTCAAGCGCTGATTGATTAGAGTGGTCACGTGGTACGACATGAACGAGCATGTGAGCGACGTGAACGTGCCCAACTGTCATGAACGAGCCACATGTTTAGAACATGGTTCAGAAGAAACATTATAATTTATAATTTGTAATTAATTTATTATTCCCTTGTCTCCTTCATGGCTGCTCCGCTCGCTCTCATCACGCAAAGTCTCATGGGGGGTGGTTCAACTGCACATCACACACGCATGGAGATCTAAATCTGTTATGTGTTAGCAGTTAATACCCCATAGAAGTTAAATACCCTCTCTTTAATAATAATTGTGAGTGGTCTCCTCATTCACCGTGACTTGGCATCCTGTTTGAGCCGCTCGATCTCTCCCAGAGCCTGGTTCAGCTGGTCCTGCAGCTCCTCCTTCTTCTGGTTCAGTTTCTCTCGTGCCTCTCGCTCGGCCAAGAAGTCCGCTTTATAGATTTCTGCCTGAAAAGTAAAAAAGAAAAGATGTTTGTACATTTATCTGAAGATTTAAGGACAAACTAAAGAGATATGTGGTTTAGTCCTGGTTTAGTCCTGGTTTAGCCCTGGTTTAGCCCTGGTTTAGCCCTGGTTTAGCCCTGGTTTAGCCCTGGTTTAGTCCTGGTTTAGCCCTTGTTTAGCCCTTGTTTAGCCCTGGTGTAGTCCTGGTGTAGTCCTGGTGTAGTCCTGGTTAATTCCTAGTTAATTCCTGGTTTAGACCTGGTTTAGTCCTGGTTTAGAACTAGTTTATTTCTGGTTTAGTCCTGGTTTAGCCCTTGTTTAGGCCTTTAGTCCTGTTTTAGTCCTGTTTTAG